>NC_086317.1:156616477-156753977 GCF_036172605.1 Pelobates fuscus
TGAGTGTAGGACCTGCCAAAGATGGGGTACATTGACGTTGTGGCA
Source organism: Pelobates fuscus (assembly GCF_036172605.1). Classification (NCBI taxonomy): domain Eukaryota; kingdom Metazoa; phylum Chordata; class Amphibia; order Anura; family Pelobatidae; genus Pelobates; species Pelobates fuscus. Next base: position 156,616,523 of record NC_086317.1, read on the forward strand.
GGCTTATGCAATGTATGATCATATAATGTAACTAAATCCCCATTTTTTTGCCTAGATTAGGTGTTTTTAAAAAAAACTTTTACAAACTAATAAAATCTGTCAACATTGAAGTTGCTGTTTAGTAGATAGGAGAGTGCGCTGGATCTTGTGTATTTATTGTATAATATGGCCCCCAGCAGCACCCCATTTAAGCATGTTTAGGTGAGTGCAACCATCCCCCCATGTTTCCTATATATATTTGGGAGTCTAGCCAACTCCTTGGTTCTGCACCCCTCCCTGTTACAGGTGCCTCATCTCAGGTCCCTATTTAGCCTTGTACTGCAGAGAGCCTCAGATGGAACTTTTTCCCAAGTAAGTGGTTAATCTCATAAGAGCAGACATTAGACTGTGAGTGTAGGACCTGCCAAAGATGGGGTACATTGACGTTGTGGCAGGCTTATGCAATGTATGATCATATAATGTAACTAAATCCCCATTTTTTTGCCTAGATTAGGTGTTTTTAAAAAAATCTTTTACAAACTAATAAAATCTGTCAACATTGAAGTTGCTGTTTAGTAGATAGGAGAGTGCGCTGGATCTTGTGTATTTATTATATATATATATATATATATATATATATATATATATATATATAATGAACAAAAAGCCTTGCACTCCTACCAAAAAGGGATTAGAACCCGTAGCTTGATTGCACAATAAACATAAAGCCAAAAAAATAATCAGCACTCCCAGGATTTGTAAATAAGCAAAAAAAATACTTTACTCCATAGTCAACGTTTCAGCTCCTCTTGGGAGCTTTCATCAGGACAGCATACAAAGCATAAATGAAAATTACATTGCTTAAATAAGAACATCAATCCAATTCAGACTTACATTTCAGGTGTGTTACTAATTGATCTCCAATCATTTCAAACGTCTAATCGAGAGACACCGGGACACAACTCTTTCCGGTTTGCGCTCGCGCTATCACGTGATGTGAAAGACATCATCACGTTTTAAGTCACTATGGAGATCGAGACGCCGCCGTCATCCCCTCAGTTACTTCCTGGCAGACCGCGTTTCCCGTAGCTATGGGAACGCCCAGCGCATGCGCACTTGACTCACTGTCCTAATCTCTCTGTTCGTGAACATAATATAAGCAGACTTCGCTACTAGGGAGATCAATAGTAAATAAGTACATATAAATATATCCAACTCCTCTACCCTTCCATATTGCATATATAAACAAAGATAAGTAAAGAAAAAGAAAAACATAATTAATCAGAGGGTTGCTAATTCTAAGCAATCCAGCAAAAAACTGTGTAATTAAAGGTCCCAGTATAAATATCTATTATTTACTCTTAGGATCAGTGTATTAAGTGACTTACTAATTAAGTGCTGTGAATACCTTACAGACAGCCACCACTATAGTAAAGTGACCAGCAGGTAAAAAAACAAGCCTGCTTATGATATATCTATAATTATATGCATAATAAGGCATCCATACGGATGTATCCTAAATGAAGTACCGTGCAAATGATTAATAATCTGCCCATAAATCTGTCTAAACACAAGTGCCAAAATTAGTCATGAAGTGCAAGTGCAAATCACTAATAGAAAACAGTGCCAATAAGTTTCTATCGAATTTAAAATGATAGGTGCCCCAAAATTCCAAAAATCAGCTAGCACCATAATAGTCAGAGTAAAATATGGTCCAAAACACCCTATAGTGCTAATTAAGGAAAGTCCGAACCAAGAGATGAAAGGGGTGGATAACCTATAGTTATACCTTTTGCTAATCCCACAACGGGGAGAGTCGCATCATTACTACTGTAACAAGAGACCTGAATAGAAAGTCCTACTCGGAAAAACATAAAGTGTAAATTTTTTTTAACACTAAATACATACCAACTAATCAAGATTAAAAAATAGAGACAAATTGAAATCATTACCAAAGGAGGGGGGGGGGGGGTAATACTATAGCACAGAAGGCCACATTACATATTTCATATTCCATCCTGATACAGCATATCTCACCCCCTTACTCTTAAACTCTATCATAAGAAGGCAACAAACGACAATTTTTCATTTAGTCCATTTGGGGCTAATGTTCCCAATTTCTTAATCCACCACGTTTCTCTTTGTAATAAACATTCTTGTCTGTTACCACCTCTTCTAGAAATGGGAACATGGTCTATGGCCACACATTTCAGTGATGTGAGGGGATGGCCTTTTTCCAAAAAGTGACGTGCGACTGGTTTGTCAGTCTTATTGTCCCTATAGGCCAATCTAATGCTGGACCTGTATCCTCTTATCCTCTCGCAGAGGGCAGTCTCTGTCTTCCCGACATAGTTAAGCCCACAGGGACAGGAAAGTTTGTAAATTACAAAATCAGTCCGACAATGGATCCTATGTTGGATTTTGAAAGTCTGTCCCGTGTGTGGATGGTTGAAACTCTTGCAAGGAATGAGATGGCCACAGGTCACGCAACCCAAACATCTTATGCAGCCATTGTTGCTCATGTTCTTATTCACTGGCAGATAACTTTGGATTGGATCGGTCTGAACTAGAAGGTCCCTCAGGCTTTTATTGTTTTTATATGAAAACAGTGGTTTATTGCGGAAACTCTCGGGGAGACTTTTGTCATTCTCCATGACATGCCAATTCGTATTAATTTCATGACAAATTTGGATAGTGGATGCATTATATGTCATCGGAAAAGGAATTCGAGCCTTATTATCCCGAGACCTTGTCACACCCCCAGCCATATGATCCCTGGCTTTCCTGAGTGCTTTATCAAGTATCACTCATGTGTAGCCTCTCTGTGCAAATTTGCTGTATTTGTTCTTCACATCGAGTGATATCCGAGTTATTTCTTATAACTCTTAGGAACTGGGGAAACGGCAATGAATCCTTAACATGTTTGGGGTGGGCACTTTCATAATGAAGCAAGGTGTTTCGGTCTGTTGGTTTAGTATACATTTGGAATTCTATCTTCCCTTGTTCCGATAATATTTCCACATCCAAAAATTGTGTCTTGTGGTCATGAATGTGTGATGTCACATGAATAGGAGTGTCTGACTCATTGATATCTTCCACTAACTTTAGTGCTTCATCTGTGGTACCCCTCCATAGGATCAGTATATCATCTATATACTGAAAGTATTTCAGGATTAGCCTTGAGTGTCTTTTGAAGATATATTCTTTCTCAAACTGGTACATATATGAATTGGCATACATGGGGGCCATTGCCGCCCCCATGGATGTTCCTGCTTTCTGTAGATACCAATTGGTTTCAAACCTGAAGTAATTATTCTTGAGAGCTAGAGACAGCAATTCGAGTGTGTATTCAATGGGGGGTCCATGGTAATGTTCCGATTCTGAAAGCAATTCTCGCATCGCTTCTATTCCCCCTTCGTGTGGTATTACTGTATATAAACTCGAGACATCTAGGGTAATGAAGATAACCGATTCATCAATATATTCCAATTTATTAAGCTCCTCTATTAACTGTGCCGTATCTTTTAAGCAAGTTGGAATTGCGTTAACTGGTAATTTGAATAAAAAATCCAAGTATTTCGCAATTGGCTCCAGAATTCCGTCCACTGCCGAGACAATCGGTCGTCCGAGTGGCTTCAAGGCATCCTTATGAATTTTCGGGAGCGTATATAAAATGGGTGTGCGTGGGTTGCTTTTATTAAGAAATTTGAATAATTGTACATCGATGTAGCCTGCCGTTAATCCAAATGTGAGGGTTTCTTGTATTTTCTGTGTTATGTTCATAGTTGGATCCCCCTTCAGGATTTGGTAGGTATTTTCATCCTCCAGCTGTCTATATATTTCCAACGCATAATCCTTGTAGTTCTGTATCACGATTCCCCCTCCCTTATCTGCCGGTCGTATCGTTATAGTTGCGTCTTGTGATAGTTTCTGTACCATGTCTCTCTGTTCCTTAGAGAGATTAGAATGTCTTGGATGTTTCTTAGATAGAATATCCTCCGTCTTTGCTTTAACTGTTGTTAAGAAAGTCTTAATTGTAGAATGACACAGAGGTGGATCGAACTTGCTGGGATTTTTGAATCTGTATCCTTGTTGTGTTTGGTCCAATGATTGGTCCTTCTGTGTTTTATTAAAACAGTATTTCAATCGAAGACTTCTTCCAAATTTGAAAAGTTCCACATCCTATTGAAAACTGTTAACCCTCGTAGTGGGGATAAATGAGAGACCCTTATTCAGAATGTAGATTTCCCCTAGTGACAGTTCCCTGTCTGATAGGTTAAAAACGGGTATTATTTCTGGAGAGGAGGTCTGTCCCTGAGACCAATGGGGATGCCCCCTCTGGCCTCTCCTTGTGACTTGTCTCCTTCGTTTCTTGCTTCTTGTAATCTTGCGTAATGGGGTAGCCTCTGTTGATTCGCTGACCCCTAAAAAAGTAACTGATTTCTGTGTCGTGGTACTCTCATTTTCAGAGGTGGATTCTCCCGAAGTGATGTCTATAGTGGAGATATTAGGCTTAATTATTTTCTTACGGAAGCGCCTAGGTCTTTGTCTTTGATCACCTGTTAACCATCTGTTTACTAAGTTTTCACTATAATCCAATCGTACTCCTTCCATCTTTTGTCGCTTGAATTTGACTAGTTGTTTTTTGTACTTTAAAACCTCCTCATTCAATTTTATTTGTTGCGCAATACCCTCTTGTGAATTAAGTAGGACTGCATATTCTCCTTCTACTTGCTGTATCTTCATTCTGGTGTCTTGTAAATCCTCTTTGACATCCTGGATAATGACTAGCATTGAATCCATAGAACACTTATTCAGGATTGCAGTCCAGTTCTTCAATCAACTTCTCTCTTTCTCAGCCTCAATAATTTGAAGTACAGATCTTTGGAAGTAATGTTAGACGGTAATTCTAGGCTCGTTGTATCCCATAATATTTGCTGGACTTGTTCCTCCATAAACTGTAGTGTTTCCATATGTGGAGTATTTTCTTCGGTTATTACTCCATGTTCCTCCATCTTGATTCCCAAAAAAAGAAATATTAGCTTCTTCTGTATAGAGAGAATCACTTCAAAATGGGTCAATTTTGTACTCTCTGAGATATTCAGGTGATGTGGATTTTCAAACAAAAAATGTTAAAAAATAAGGCTTTATTCAAAATTTCTAAAAAAGTATAATGCAAAAAAAATAGTCAATATTGCCTCTGGCCCCTTTAAATAATGGCAATTCCTCTAATCCAGTCTTGGAGTTTCACGCTAAGGGATTTGCACAGGATCCAAGAAGCTCAGTTCCTCTATAAAGCTAATATTATTCAATATAATAGCCTTTGGATGTAATATTAAAGGGACAGTCAAATAGATGTAGCTTCTATCCTCTTCTTAATGCAATGTCTTTCCCAAAAAAATTCAAAAGAATCAGCAATGAAACTCCAGAAAAAAAAGTGTTTAAAAACAAATACAGCTCTACTGTTGTCCTTACCAAAGAAACTTGCTCAAGTCTAAAAAATAGACAATGTGGGTGCATAGACCGTGTGTAGTGCTGGTACACCCAGAGTATAAACAATGAACAAAAAGCCTTGCACTACTACCAAAAAGGGATTAGAACCCAGTGCTTGATCGCACAATAAACATAAAGCCAAAAAAATAATCAGCACTCCCAGGATTTGTAAATAAGCAAAAAAAAAAAAAACTTTACTCCGTACAAAATCTGATCTTTAGTAAATAGTCCCCCATTTGTGTTAATGTTCGGTGTAGTACAACCTTAACCCCTTAAAACCGGAGGGCGTACTATTACACCCTATTCTAGGCGTCTCTAAACGCCGCAGGGCGTAATAGTACGCCCTCCGTATATTTTTACTTACCAGGTCGCCAGCGATCCCACGCCAGCGATCCCACGCCGGCGATCGCGGTTGGGGGGACTCCCAGGGAGTCCTCCGCGGCATATCCTTCTTCCTGCAGCCCCCCCAGCCATGTGAGAGTGAGGTCCTTGCGAGGACCTCACAATCACATGGCCGGGTTAGCTGGCTGCTGCATTGCCAGCAGGGGGACTGCCTGTAATGACAGGTAGTCCCCCTGCTGGCTTGAAATAAAATAAAATAAATTAAAATCAGTGTAAAAAAAAAAAAAAATATATATATATATATATATATATATATACTTAGATCATATATGTATATATATATATATATACACATATACATACACACACATACACTGTCTAGGTGTATTTTACTATTAATATATATATTAATATCAAATTACATGTAGACTGATACTGATTAAATATATATATAATTATTGTTATATATCTATTTATATATAATATAAAAAAAATATGTAAATACGTTAAAAAAATACAAAAATTAATTAAAAATAAATAATTAAAAATATATAGATGTGTGTTATTTCGTTCTAACTGTATTGTGATATTAATATATATATATTATTGGGGTAGCTAGAAATCCATATGAACCTCTCTGTACATATTTCTCTAGCTTTGTTTATGTTTAAAGCCTAACACTTTGACAGATAGCTACTCGTATTCATTACGAGAATGTATCCGGATTTCGGAATAGCAGACCTAGTGCGCATGCGCAGCACGTTCCCATAGTGATGGGACACACGATCTACCAGGAAGTAACTGGAGGGCGGATCATTAGACGCAAATAGCGTCTCGATCTCCATAGTGATCGGTTACGTCACGTGGTCACTCGGATCACGTGACAGTGCAAGTAATAGCCGGAAGGAGATGTTTCCCGGCGTTTTTTGCATCTAGAGGCTGAAATCTATCACTAATTAGCTGGCGTCAGACCTGAATGGTGAGTCCCAATCTAATTGATGTTCTTATTTAAGCAATGTATTTTCATTTATGTTTTGTATGCTGTCCTGATGAAAGCACACAAGAGGTGCTGAAACGTTGACTACGGAGTAAAGTAATATTTTTCTATTTATTTGAAAATCCTGAGAGTGCTGGTCTTTTTTGGCTTTATATCTATTGTGCAACCAAGCACCAGGTTAAAATCTTTATTGGTAGGAGTGCAAGGCTTTTTTTGTATTTTGTTTATATCTGAGGTGTATTCGCACTACACCTGGTCTATGCACCCACATATCCCTATCTACAGATAGGTTTAATGAATTATTTGGATAAGGACAACAGTGGAGCTTTTTTCTTATTTTTAATTCAATCGTTTTTGGAGCCATTTTTGCCCAGGTGAATTTGGGAAGCATAGAATAATTTTGAGGCCATACTATCTCGTTTGTTTAGAACATTGGGAAGTAACTGAACCTGAATTACAGCAGATCCATACTAGGATTAAGTGCTTTAACCCTCTGCATATCACCTAAGCGCATTAACCCCAAAATCGATATAGAGGAATTGCCATTCATCAAGGAGCTTTTGTGGCAAGGCTATTTTTCTTGGGCACAAATTACCTATTTAATACTTGTTTTAAGGATTTTTTTGAATAAAGGTTTACATTTTTAAAAAAAAAAAAAAATTTTTTTGAAAAACCCACACCATTGGAATATTTGGGAGACAAAAAACTTATCCACTTCTCCAAAAGAGACTTTTCAGAATAAGTGAAATTTTCCTGTTCAGAGAAACAAGATGGAGGAGTATGGGGTAATGACAGAAGAAAACACTCCACATATGGAGACCCTACAGTTTACGGAGGAACAAGCCCAGCAAATCTTATGGGATACAACAAGCCTGGAACTACCATCCACTGTCACCTCCAAAGACCTATATTTTAAACTTTTGAAGCTGAAAAAGCGTGAAGTTGACCTGGATCTCCACGGTCTCTTCCTATCTGATTACCACAAAGCCAAGCAGATTCCGAGGGGCTTTAGAGTATTAAACTCTCCTACTATAGGAAGAATGAAACCTAAAGTAAGGAAAAATTGGACTGCAATCCTGAATAAATGCTCCATGGACTTAATGTTAGTCATCATCCAGGACGTTAAGGAGGACTTACAAGACATCAGATTAAAAATTCAGCAAATAGAAGGTGAATATGCAGTCACCCTCAACACACAGGAGTCCACTGCACAACAATTAAGATTGAATGAGGAGGTGTTAAAATATAAGAATCAACTAGTCAAATTCAAGTGACAAAAGATGGAACGAGTTCGACTTGATTACAGCGAAAACCTTGTATATAGATGGCTCTCAGGCGAACAAAGACAAAGACCAAGGCGCTTCCGTAAGAAGATTAACAAACCCAACATCTCCACTATAGATATTACATCGGGAGAATCTGCCTCCTAAAATGAGGGCATTACCACACAGAGATCGGTTACTTTTTTAGGGGTGAGCGAGCCAATGGATACTACCCCGCCACGCAAGATTACAAGAAGCAGTCGGAGAAACGAAGGAGACAAATCACAAGGAGAGGCCAGAGGGGGCATCCACACTGGTCTCAGGGACAAACCTCCCCTTCAGAAATGATACCCGTGTTTAATCTATCGGACAGGGAACTGTCACTAGGGGAAATCAACATCCTGAGTAAGGGTCTTTCATTTATCCCCACTACGAGAGCCAATAGTTTCCAATGGGATGTGGAATTTTTCAAATTTGGAAGAAGTCTTAGACTGAAAGACTTTTTTAACAAAACACAGAAGGATCCACCACCAAACCAGATACCACAGGGTCACAGATTTAAAAATCCCAGCAAGTTTGATCCACCCTTAAGTCACTCTACAATTAAGACTTTCCTAACCACCACTAAAGCTAAGACGGAGGAAATTCTTTCTAAAAAAAAGTTCAGGTCATTCCAATCTCTCCAAAGAACAGAGAGAGATGATACAGAAATTATCACAGGATGCTTCAATAACGATACGACCGGCAGATAAGGGAGGGGGAATCGTGATACAGAACTATAGGGATTATGCATTAGAAATATTCAGACAGTTTGAAGACGAGAATACCTACCAAGTCCTCAAGGGGGACCCAACTGCAAGTATAGCACAAAAAATACAAGAAACTCTCACATTTGGGCTCACGGCCGGGTTCATTGATGTACAAATGTTCCAATTTCTAAATAAAAGTAATCCACGCACCCCCATCCTATACACACTCCCAAAAATCCACAAGGATGCCTCAAATCCACCCGGACGACCGATTGTCTCGGCGGTGGATGGAATCCTAGAGCCGATCGCGAAATTTTTGGATTTCATATTTAAATCACCGGTGAATGCAATTCCAACCTGCTTGAAAGACACGGCTCACTTAATAGAGGAGCTCAGAAAATTGGAAGACATTGGAACATCTATTATTTTTATTACCTTAGATGTTTCAAGCTTATACACAGTAATTCCACACGAAGGGGGCATAGAAGCAATGCGGTAACTACTCTCGGAAACAGAAAACTATCAAGGACCCCCGATTGAGTACACACTTGAGTTATTAGCTTTAGCCCTCAAAAACAACTATTTTAGGTTTGAAACCAAGTGGTATCTACAAAAAGCAGGGACATCCATGGGGGCGGCAATGGCCCCCATGTATGCCAATTCATATATGTACCAGTTTGAGAAGGAACATATCTTTGAAAGATACTCACAACTCATACTAAAGTACTTTCGGTACATAGATGATATACTGATACTATGGAGAGGCACCATAGAAGAAGCACAAGGACTAGTGAACGAGATCAATGAGTCGGACACTCCCATCCAAGTAACATCACATATCCATGACCAAAAGATACAATTCTGTCACGTCTAAACATTTGTTATGAAGGAACACAACTGCAGATTTCGTATAGTTTGAATATTTATTAAAGAAAGTAAAAGGCAAAGACTTTAATTCCAATTTACAGGTACTGTAGCTTTAAGTAGTAAACGATAACTGAAGTCCACAATTACAGGCACTGTAGCTTTAAGTAGTAAACGATAATAAATTGCAGACACTGAATCAATAAGGAGTCTCTTAGTAGAGTAAACGGTTTAGGTGATAAGTAATTACAATAGCTGTTCCATACTTTAACTGAAGCAAGACAGATGCAGATAACTGATATGAAGTATGAGTTGAAGTTAGCTGTAACAGAATTGTTTTTACCGAAGGACTTTTGGAGACAGGTAATAACAGCTTTTAGATGAAACTCTTATCACATTGGTTTTACTTAGCTTCCGGCACATAGAACACTGGTTTCCCGAAATCTCCTCAGAGGCGTATGAAGAGTGTTTAATCTTTAGTCGTGGATGAGGAGAGGTGAAGGGAACTTTGCAGAGTCTTTCAGTCCGGTCTGGTAGCAGAGGCTTTCACAACGAAGTTGTAGCCGGGTTGTGAGTAAGGAACGTAGTTCAATAATCCAGCCTTGATCAGCTGGTGCAGTCAGATTAAATAGGCAGACCGTGTCATACAGGGGTGTGGCTAGGCTCCGTGGAACCAGGAAGTAAGAGGATACCATAGTTAAGGCATTACAGTACACCCTCTCTAATGAGCAACCTCTGGGTGCTATTGAGTTGGCTTAGAAGGGTTATGCTTGTGAAATTTGGAAATCAATTTATTAGCATGAACAACAGAGGAGTTTTCCCATGTATCTTCATCAACACCATATCCTTTCCATCTGATGAGGTATTGTAAGGAGCCACGATGGATCCTTGAATCCAGTATACTTTGAATTTCGTATTCTTCTTCACCCTGGACCAATATGGGATCAGGAGAAGTAGTGACATTTCTTTGGAAAGGGTCAGGATGATAAGGCTTTAGCAATGACACATGTTTGGATCTTTGGCATACAGAACAGGAATTGACATAAGATTCAATAGTTTGGTCTTGACGAGGCCACCAATAGTATCTTTTAGACAATTCAAGGGTCTTTTTCATACCTGGATGACCTGCCAGAGGAGAATCATGAATAATTTCAAGTACTTTAATTCTGAAAGAGGGAGGTACATAAATCCGGTCTTTAAAATAGTAGAGACCGTTTTTCTTGGATAATTTACTTGATTTAGGAAGTTCAAGAGCGTCTTCACTGAGACCTTTAACGTCGTCGATAAGAGAAGATAGGATTCCAATGACTGTAGGAGGAGGAGACTCCAGTTCGGTGTCAGAACAACATGAGGTTTTAGCTGGTTCTTTCGTAGACTGGAGAATTGGAATACGTTGCAAGCATGTTTTCTTGCAATAATCAGAATCAAATGCAAGAGAGAAGGGAAACCATGAGATTTGAGGGTTGTGGTTCCTTAACCAGTTGATCCCTAATATAATAGGAAATAATGGTGATGAGATGACATCAAATATAAGACTTTCCGTATGAGTATGATTGATGGTTACTTTTAGAGGGATGGATTCATGAAGTATTGGTCCCGATGAGATGAGGGACCCGTCAATCACTTTAACAGGTACAGAAGTTCTTTTACGAACACAAGGAATTTTATTCTTTGTTACAAAGGCTGAGTCGATGAATACTCCATTTGCACCGGAATCGATAACAGCCTTGGTTATAATTCTTTTATTGTCCCACTGTAATACAAGAACGATAGGGGACATTTGAGTATTTGCTGTAGAGGGAAGTACACTTAGGATGGAAGAGGCATGAGACTGCCTTCTGCCTTTTATCCGTTTCAATGAAGGACAATGAGAGACTAAATGAACTTGAGAGGCACAATACATGCATAGGTTTAATTGACGTCTTCGATTTTTCTCTTCAGGAGTGAGGGGACTTCTTATTATCCCTATTTCCATAGGTTCACTTGGTATGGAAGTCTTATCTGGAGCTTTTGAGGGAGTGAAAGGTTTGCGGTCTTTTGAATGTGAAAGGGCTTTTTCGGCATTTCTTTCTCTTAATCTTCTGTCAATGCTGATTGATAGGCGAATTAGAGCGTTCAAATTAGTAGGGAGTTCTGTTCTAGATAATTCATCTTTTACAGCTTCCGATAAACCAATTCGAAATTGGTTGCGCAATGTGATGTCATTCCATTGCGTTTCTATAGCCCATCTTTTGAATTCAGCAATGTAATCTTCAACGGGTCTATTTCTTTGCTGTAGTGTTCTGATTGTTAAATCCGCTGTAGCTTGTTTGTTAGGATCTTCATAGAGAAGAGACATGGCTTCAAAAAATTCATCCAGTGAATCTAAAATGGGGTAATCGTTTTCCAGAAAGGAATGAGCCCATGACATAGGTTCACCTCTTAGAAAGGAAATAACCGAACAAACTTTAGTTCTTTCTGTAGGATAGGATCTAGGTTTCAAAGCAATTAAAAGTTTGCAAGAGTTGAGGAACTCCCTGTATCTGGAACGATCTCCATAGAACTTTTCAGGGTTACACACAGCAGGATCACTAGCCGAGTGCAGAGTAGTATGAGGAGTATGAGTTTGTAAATCTCTGATATAAGTGAGAAGTCTTTCATTAGTAACTTGCAGGTCTTGCACACTTTGGGCTAGTGCATTAACTCTTTGATTCAGCGTAGCTATAGTAGAATCGAAATCTGCTGGATCCATTACAATGGCTGGATTATTCTGTCACGTCTAAACATTTGTTATGAAGGAACACAACTGCAGATTTCGTATAGTTTGAATATTTATTAAAGAAAGTAAAAGGCAAAGACTTTAATTCCAATTTACAGGTACTGTAGCTTTAAGTAGTAAACGATAACTGAAGTCCACAATTACAGGCACTGTAGCTTTAAGTAGTAAACGATAATAAATTGCAGACACTGAATCAATAAGGAGTCTCTTAGTAGAGTAAACGGTTTAGGTGATAAGTAATTACAATAGCTGTTCCATACTTTAACTGAAGCAAGACAGATGCAGATAACTGATATGAAGTATGAGTTGAAGTTAGCTGTAACAGAATTGTTTTTACCGAAGGACTTTTGGAGACAGGTAATAACAGCTTTTAGATGAAACTCTTATCACATTGGTTTTACTTAGCTTCCGGCACATAGAACACTGGTTTCCCGAAATCTCCTCAGAGGCGTATGAAGAGTGTTTAATCTTTAGTCGTGGATGAGGAGAGGTGAAGGGAACTTTGCAGAGTCTTTCAGTCCGGTCTGGTAGCAGAGGCTTTCACAACGAAGTTGTAGCCGGGTTGTGAGTAAGGAACGTAGTTCAATAATCCAGCCTTGATCAGCTGGTGCAGTCAGATTAAATAGGCAGACCGTGTCATACAGGGGTGTGGCTAGGCTCCGTGGAACCAGGAAGTAAGAGGATACCATAGTTAAGGCATTACAAATTCTTGGACTTGGAGATATCATTGGAACAAGGGAAAATAGAATTCCAGTTATACACCAAACCCACCGACCGCAATACCCTGCTCCACTATGAAAGTGCCCACCCTAAACACGTGAAGGACTCACTGCCTTATTCTCAGTTTCTGAGGGTTATAAGAAACAACTCAAAGAGGAGCCGTTGTGAGGAACAAATGCAACAAATGTATAGCAAATTTGCACAGAGAGGCTACACACGAGTTGTATTGGATTCAGCACTCAGGAAGGCCAGGGAATACATGACCGAGGGTGTGACAATGACCCGGGACAAAAAAACCCGAACCCCTTTTCCAATGACATACAACTCATCCACAACCAACATCTGCCGAGAGATTAACAAGAATTGGCACATCATGGAGAATGATAAAAGTCTTCCAGAAAGCATACGGAACAAACCAATGTTTTCATATAAAAACAACAAAAGCTTGAGGGACCTTCTAGTTCAGACTGATCCCATTAAGAGTTATCTGCCGACAAATAGGAACACGAGCAACAATGGATGCATAAGATGCTTGGGGTGTGTAACCTGCGGTCACTTGATCCCCTGTAAAACCTTCAATCACCCACATACGGGACAGACCTTTAAAATACAACACAGAATTACCTGCCGGACGGATTTTGTAATTTATAAACTCTCATGCCCATGCGGACTCAACTACGTTGGGAAAACTGAGACGGCCCTCTGTGAGAGGATCAGGGGACACAGGTCCAGCATCAGACTGGCCTATAGGGACAACAAGTCCGACAAACCAGTCGCACGTCACTTTTTGGAAAAAGGGCATCCTCTCACGACATTGAAGTGTGTGGCCATAGATCATGTCCCCGTCTCAAGGAGGGGCGGTAACAGACAGGAACGTTTATTACAAAGAGAAACATGGTGGATCAAAAAGTTGGGAACATTAGCCCCACATGGACTAAATGAAAAATTGTCGTTTATAGCCTTCTTGTGATAAAATTTACAAGAGTAGGGGCCTCAGAAACCATGTTACGGTAATCTATGGAATGGGTCGTGGTATCCAGCTGTGTAAGGGTGCCAACCCCTCCTTGTGATGAGTTTAAATTTTCCTCTATTTTTAATTCACATTAATTATTATTTAATGTTCAATATTATGCTCACTTTATCTCTTGGATTGGGAAACCCCATTTGGGTGTCTGGTCGCCATATTATAACTCTCTTTACATTGGTCTCAGTATAGGTATTCGCATGGGAGGGGTTAACCCTCTCGCTTGGGAGTCTGGGACTACCCTTATTTAATTTCTTAGGAAGGATGGAATGTTAACTTTTTCAGCTGCTCACTGCAGTGTATTTCTTTGGGCACTTTTTTTTCAGTTCACGTTTGAATCGCTTTTTAGTTCACGTTTGCATTCTTATCTACATTGCAGCACTATGCACTTTATGTGTAAATTAGCACTCACACACATATTAGTAAAGTTGCATGTTTGTAACTAATATCAGTATATATAGAGATTACATCCATCAGGATGTTTACCACACATGATGTTACACACGCTTAAAAAGCAGGCTTGACTTTATCTTGCTGATTATGACACTTTGGCAACAATCCACAATATGGTGGGTGATATTGCCCTTTAATAGCTCTGTCCATCCCTATTGGGATGGCTCACCACATAGTAATAGCATTGAGCACTGTTTCATAGAAGACCTGTATGAAGTATTTTTGAGTCCACTATACCTTTAAATAATTTTTTTGTCACGGGAGAATATGTCCAACTCTTGGTACTATTGGGGTAGCTAGAAATCCATATGCACCTCTCTGTACATATTTCTCTAGCTTTGTTTATGTTTAAAGCCTAACACTTTGACAGATAGCTACTCGTATTCATTACGAGAATGTATCCGGATTTCGGAATAGCAGACCTAGTGCGCATGCGCAGCACGTTCCCATAGTGATGGGACACACGATCTACCAGGAAGTAACTGGAGGGCGGATCATTAGACGCAAATAGCGTCTCGATCTCCATAGTGATCGGTTACGTCACGTGGTCACTCGGATCACGTGACAGTGCAAGTAATAGCCGGAAGGAGATGTTTCCCGGCGTTTTTTGCGTCTAGAGGCTGAAATCTATCACTAATTAGCTGGCGTCAGACCTGAATGGTGAGTCCCAATCTAATTGATGTTCTTATTTAAGCAATGTATTTTCATTTATGTTTTGTATGCTGTCCTGATGAAAGCACACAAGAGGTGCTGAAACGTTGACTACGGAGTAAAGTAATATTTTTCTATTTATTTGAAAATCCTGAGAGTGCTGGTCTTTTTTGGCTTTATATATATATATATATATATATATATATATATATATATATATATATATTTATATCAAAATACACGTAGAACGAAATAATATATATATCTATATACATAAATATATTCGTATATATCACTATATATATATATACCTAATAATAAATAAAAAATATATTTTTTTAAATTATATATATATATATATATGTATATATATGTATATATATAACATATGAAAAAAGCTAGCACTCAAGGACTTCAATAGGTAAAAAGTAAAAGCCTTTTATTCCAGTGTGTCAAAAAACAGGGTCGACGTTTCAGTCCACCGTTGTGAACTTTCTTCAGGACATAAAATACATTGTACAATGTTCAACTTAAATAAGGAAACCAACTTACCAAACCACCTCCACCTGTGTGCTGGCGTGATCCGCTCCCCTCTGCGCATGCGTGGCAATCCGCTCATCCCCTTCCGGTATCAAAGTGCATCTAAATCCGTCACCGTGGAAACGGGTAAATAGATCGTGAAAACAGCGGTCTATTTAAACTTGCCCTTATGTTTACTTGGCAAGTGATCAGTGTCGATATTACAGCTAGATATTAATAACTGAGGAGACCTAGTAACACCCAGTGAAATTATAAGTAACTTACAAAACCGATCGTGATAATACAAAGGCATATAGAAATATATGTGTAAAGATATATTAATAGCATGCCAAGTGTAACGGTCCATGTAAATAGCTATAGTATAAACACATATCACAGTATTTGTGGTAAGGTGTACCATGCTAGAAATCAGGGTAACACTGACACACTGACACTGGTTTTTACTTTTTACCTATTGAAGTCCTTGAGTGCTAGCTTTTTTCATATGTTGTATACTTGTGCAGCTGAGCACCGGGCAAAACACTGAGGGAAAGCTGGAGTGCAACTCCCATCATTTTTGTATATATATATATATACACATATATACACATATGTATGTGTATATATATATATATATATATATATATATATATATATATATATATACACATATATACACATATGTGTATATATATATATATATATATATATAGAATATCCAACAAGGTAGCAGCACTCACGGAGTAATTAAAAAATCCAATCTTTATTAGAACATTTTAAAAAATGAGATCGACGTTTCAGTCCAACATCTAGGACTTTCCTCAGGATCAAATACATTAATACATACAATAAAATCAACTTATATAACAAAATACATTACATAATTGAGCTTACCCTCAGGTGAAGTGCATTTCCGATCGGCGTCCTGTGCCACCCCGTGCGCATGTGCAAAGAGGCTCCGCCCATATGACGTGATGACGTCATCGCGCCCGTTTCCATGACGACCAGATACAAACGCGGTCGCCACGGAAACGGAGCTAAAGCTGCCGAAAACAGTGAAAAATGTCACCCAAACCGTGGGGGAGACAAAAAACTATTGGAGGATGACTATACAATAAGTGCATGAAGTATATGAAGTATATGGATTACTAAGAAGTGCTCAGATAAATAAGGCAACCTATGTTGCTGATTAGAAGTGAATTGCATAATAAAGTGCTGATAGCAGATATATATATACATAAGTGCAAGTGTGAGTATTAATAAAACTATTAATACAGTGCAAAACAGCAAAAAAGTGCAAATTAGTGCAAAATGTGCAAAGTGTAATAATAAATATATATATACTGTGCTATGAGAATATATTATAAGGGACTGATCAACATCACATAATGTTTATACCATAATTACTTAATTAATTACAATAAATTAAAAGGATTAAAAAACATATATATTTAACAGTAGTGACTTTGTGCATATATATATATCTTTCCCTTCAACCTAATGCACATGATATATACTTAAAGTATCTATTATAGATTATACTATTTTACTATAGAAATCAGTGCTCCATAGGGACAATTAGTAAACTGCAATAACGTTTATGCTACAGGATTTTACTTTATATATACCATTGTATTTTCTATGATATATTATATATTATGCACTCCACTATAACCATCTACCCAAAAACGCATTATTTGAGTAAAATAACCACAAAAATTCAATTTAAAAACATTACAAGCTGGAGCTCATAAGAATGAAAGGTATGATATGGTTTCATTCAGTCCTTTTGGAGACACAGTATCTAATTCCGAGATCCAGAATGTTTCCCGGTTCAACAACGTTTTCCCACGATCACCGGCCCTGCGTGACACAGGTACATGGTCTATACCCCAAAATTTAAACGAAGCCAGTGGGTGTTGAAATTGTAAAAAATGCTTAACCACCGGCTTGTCTGACTGACCGTCCCTGTAGGCCAACCTAATGCTTGAACGGTGGCCTCTAATCCTCTCACACAGGGCGGTCTCAGTCATACCCATGTATGCCAATCCACAAGGGCATGTGAGTTTATAGATAACATGCGTCGTTTTGCATGTGATGGTATGTTGTATGGTGTACTTCTTAGTTGTATGTGGGTGGTTGAAATTTTTGGAAGGTGTCATGTGCCCACATGTTACACATCCCAAGCAACGTACCGACCCCCGTTTTTGGGTGTCATTTTCCTTGGAGTAACTTTTAAGTGGGTCTGTGTGTACCAAAATGTCCTTTAGATTCTTATTCCTCTTATGGCAAATGAGTGGCTTTTCACGAAACACCTTGGGGAGCGTATCATCTGTAGCCAAGATTCTCCAATTTTTCCGAACCACAGGCGAAATTTGAGGACTTAGAGTGTGATAAGTCACCGGGAGGACCAACTGCTGAGGTGGATTCGTCTCCTTATTAGCTCGTGGTGCTTTAGCACCTTCCAGGGCATTACTCAGGACTTCACTGTGATATCCACGCTGCAAAAATTTGTCAGTCATCTCCCTTAACTGTGTTTCCTTTGTTGTCTCATCAGAATTATTCCTTATGACCCTGAGGTACTGTGCCTTTGGTAACGATCTCTTTAATGGCTCCGGGTGTGCACTTCGCGCATGGAGTAGAGTGTTCCGATCTGTATCTTTAGTATACAAACTGTATTCAATGTTATGTTCACCAACAATCAATTCAACGTCCAAGAATTGTACTTTGACAGGGCTGATGTCACTAATCTGATCGGTGTTGGTAGTGAATTCAACTGCTCAACCATGTGGTGTGCCTCAATAAGTGTGCCATTCCAAATTACCAACAAATCGTCAATAAAACGATAGTATCCTTGGATCAAGTGGGCATACGTTGATAGGATGTTTTCTCGCTCATAAACACGCGTTGGCGTACATGGGGGCCATAGCCGCCCCCATAGATGTGCCTGATATTTGCAAGAACCACTCTGTCTCAAAGCGAAAATAGTTTTGTTCCAACGCTAATGTTAAGACCTCCAAAACAAATTCTATAGGGGGACCCTTATACACTGGAGATTGGGTTAAGACCGTTCTCATGGCTTCCACCCCTTCTGGATGTGGGATCACTGTATATAAACTCTTTACATCCATAGTGATTAGGATAGGTTTACTTTCTTAAAATCTGATTTTACTGATTTTTTGTAAGAGTGTCGGCGTATCCTTTATACAAGTCTCCAGTGCTTCAATTGGTTCTTTGAAGAGTGCATCTAGCCATTTGGCCAGTGGTTCGATTACTCCCTTAATCGCAGACACTATAGGGCGTCCTGGGGGTTTTTTGGAATCCTTGTGGATCTTTGGGATGCTGTATATGATCGGGCTCCGTGGGTGTTGTTCATATAGATATTGGTACAGTTCCACATCTATATAGCCTGCTCTTAAGCCCATCTTCAACTTCATGCACTTATTGTATAGTCATCCTCCAATAGTTTTTTGTCCACCCCACGGTTTGGGTGACATTTTTCACTGTTTTCGGCAGCTTTAGCTCCGTTTCCGTGGCGACCGCGTTTGTATCCGGTCGTGATGGAAACGGGCGCGATGACGTAATCACGTCATATGGGCGGAGCCTCTTTGCACATGCGCACGGGGTGGCACAGGACGCCGATCGGAAATGCACTTCACCTGAGGGTAAGCTCAATTATGTAATGTATTTTGTTATATAAGTTGATTTTATTGTATGTATTAATGTATTTGATCCTGAGGAAAGTCCTAGATGTTGGACTGAAACGTTGATCTCATTTTTTAAAATGTTCTAATAAAGATTGGATTTTTTAATTACTCCGTGAGTGCTGCTACCTTGTTGGATATTCTGGATAATCAAGCCCTGGCTATAGCACCCGGTTCTTAAGGCAATTTACAGCGTGAGTGCAAGAACTTTCTCCTTTTTTTTTTTTTTTTATATATATATATATATACATATATATATATATATATATATACATATATTAATTCTTCATATATATTTATGTAATATTTTTACATAATTACCGTATATACTCAAGTATAAGCCGAGTTTTTCAGCACATTTTTTGTGCTGAAAAACCCCAACTCGGCTTATACTCGAGTCAATAGTCTGTATTATGGCAATTTGCATTGCCATAATACAGACTGGGGCTGTGGGGGGTGCAGAGAGCGTTACTTACCTCTCCTGCAGCTCCTGTCAGCTCTCTCCTCCTCCGCGCCGTACCAATGACACTGGACCACCAGGGAGTAAGAGCCCCCCTCCCTGGCCAGCTAGCAAGCAGGGAGGGGGGACGAAAAAATAAATGAAATAATAATAATTAAATAAAAAATAAGAGGAATAAATAATAATGAAAAAAAATATTAAAATAATAATAAAAAATAAATAATAAATAAAATAATAAAATTGCCCACCCCCCCACCACTGCAACACACACACACACACACACACACTGCACACATACACATACACACACACACTGCACACATACACACACACTGCACTCATACACACACTGCATTCATACACACACGCACTGCATTCATACACACACACTGCATTCATACACATGCACTGCATTCATACACACACACACACTGCATTCATACACACACACACTGCATTCATACACACACACACACACTGCACTCATACACACACACACACACTGCATTCATACACACACACTGCACTCATACACACACACACTGCACTCATACACACACACACTGCACTCATACACACACTGCACTCATACACACACACTGCACTCATACACACACACTGCACTCATACACACACTGCATTCATACACACACACTGCACTCATACACACTGCATTCATATACACACGCTGCACTCATACACACACTGCATTCATACACACACTGCATTCATACACACACACTGCATTCATTCATACACACACACTGTAAATAAATATTCAATTAATATATTTTTTTTAGGATCTAATTTTATTTAGAAATTTACCAGTAGCTGCTGCATTTCCCACCCTAGTCTTATACTCGAGTCAATACGTTTTCCCAGTTTTTTGGGGTAAAATTAGGGGCCTCGGCTTATATTCGGGTCGGCTTATACTCGAGTATATACGGTAGGTATTTTAATTAATTACAATTAGCGGGATCTGCCTGACAACCCATGCCGAAAGTATAGGGAATTTAATTTGCTAGCACTATATTTAACCCTATAACTTTCCAAGACACCATAAAACCTGTACATGGGGGGTACTGTTTTACTCGGGAGACTTCGTTGAACACAAATATTAGTGTTTCAAAACAGATGGATTTTTTTTGCATTTTTCACGCATAAACAGCACTTACACGGACGATATTATTGCTCTGATACTTGTTACTGTTTTGAAACACAAATATTTGTGTTCAGCGAAGTCTCCCGAGTACAACAGTACCCCTCATGTACAGGTTTTATGGTGTTTTCAAAAGTTACAGCGTCAAATATAAAACTTGTGTTTCATTTTTTTCAAATTAAAATTCGCCAGATTGGTTATGTTGCCTTTGAGACTCTATGGTAGCCCAAGAATAAAAATTACCCCTATGATGGCATACCATTTGCAATAGTAGACAACCCAAGGTATTGCAAATGGGCATGTCCAGTCTGTTTTAGTAGCCACTTAGTCACAAACACTGGCCAAAATTGGCGTTTTTGCATTTTTCACACACAAACATATACTAACGCTAACTTTGGCCAGTGTTTGTGACCAAATGGCTACTAAAAAAGACTGGACATACCCCATTTGCAATACCTTGGGTTGTCTACTATTGCAAATGGTATGCCATTATGGGTGTAAATTTAATTCCTGGGCTACTATACAGTCTCAAAGGCAACGTAACCAATCTGGCGAATTTCAATTTCAAATGTAACGTGCTATATTTGACCCTGTAACTTCCCAAAACACCATAAAACCTGTGCATAGGGGGTACTGTTTTACACGTGAGACTTTGCTGAATACAAATCTGTGTATTTTATTGCAGTAAACGCAAACATTATTATGACATTGATAGTTAAAATGTCATGTAGAACAAAAAAAATAAAAAAAAAATCTAAAATTCCATTTCTTCATATTAAATTATGTTTCATAGCTAAATATTTGATATTAAGTGAAAGCCCTGTTTCCCGTGAATAAAATCATATATAATAAGGGTGGGTGCATGTAATATGAAAGAGGTGGATTATGGTTGGACAGACATATAGCGCAAATGCCAGGTTTTGTTTACGTTTTGTTTTGTTCACAACATGTACATTTCGCTCAGTCCTTAAGGGGTTAAGGACGGAGGCAATTGTACAGTTTCAGATCAAAACAAAATGTAAACAAAAACTGGCATTTGCGCTATGTCTGTCCACACCTATTATATATCATTTTATTCAGGAGAAACAGGGTTTTCATTTCACATCAACTACTCATATATAACAATTTATTATAAATAAAATCTAAAAGAAAGTGTGCAGAATTAAAGGAACTCTCCAGTGCCAGGAAGACAAATCATTTTCCTGGCACTGCAGGTCCCCTCTCTCTCCCACCTCCCATCCCCGGTTGCTGAAGGGGTCAAAACCCTGAATGCAGAGTGTGTGTAAATTGCGACCGCGGTATGTACGCCAGTGCATGCATAAACACATACACTTAAAGGACCATTACAGACACCCAGATCAAATCAGCTCAATGAAGTGGTCTGGGTGCCAGGTCTCTCTAGTTTTAACCCTGCAGCTGAAAACATAGCAGTTTCACAGAAACTGCTATGTTTCACTGAGGGTTAATCCAGCCTCTAGTGGCTGTCTCATTGACAGCCGCTAGAGGATTTTCTGCGATTCTCACTGTGAAAATCACAGTGAGAAGACTCTGAACGTCCATAGAAAAGCATTGAGTAATGCTTTCCTATGGGCGGTTTGAATGCGCGCGTGGCTCATTCGGAGCTGAGAGGCGGATCGGGACGGAGAGATCCCCAGCGCCAAGGGAGTCCGCCGCTGGAGAAAGGTAAGTGCTTAAGACACACACACACACTCTCATGAACAGACGCACACACTCAGTGACAGACGCACACAAACATACTCAGTAACACACACACACACTAACACACACACACTATAACACTAACACACACTCTAACACACACACACTCTAACACACTCACTAACACACGCACTAACACACACTCCAACACTAACACACACACTAACACTAACACACACACTCTAACACACACACACTCTAACACACACACACTAACACACACACTCCCTAACACACTCACTCACTAACACACACTCACACTTACACACACTAACACACACACTAACACACTCACTAACACACACACACTAAAACTAACACACACACACTAACACACTAACACTAACACACTCACTAACACACACACTCACATTAACACTCACACTAACACACACACTAACACACACACTAACACACTCACTAACACACACACACTAAAACTAACACACACACACTAACACACTCACTAACACACTCACTAACACACTCACTAACACACACACTCACACTAACACACTCACACTAACACACACACACTAACACACACACTAACACACACACTAACACACTCACTAACACACACTAACACACTCACTAACACACTCACACGTTTTTTTTTTGTTTTAAATTTAATCCCCCCAGCCTCCTTACCTGTGGGAGAGCTGAGGGGATTCCCTGGGGTTCAGTGGTGTTGCTGGCCCTTCTGTCACCCGGCTGGCGGGTGCACGAGGGAGCACTGTCCCCTGAGTGCTCCCTCTTCAGCTCCCTTGCACGCCGCGTACTGATGCCGGAGCCGGAAGATGATGTCATCTTCCGGCTCCGGTTTCAGTGCGGTGCGCGAGGGAGCTGAAGAGGGAGCACTCCACGTACTGATGCCGGAGCCGGAAGATGACGTCATCTTCCGGCTCCGGTTTCAGTGCGGTGCGCGAGGGAGCTGAAGAGGGAGCACTCAGGGGACAGTGCTCCCTTGTACGCCCGCCAGCCGGGTGACAGCAGGGCCAGCCTCGGCCGGCTCCTGGGCCCCCCAGCAGAAGAGGCTGGCCCTGTGGGTACATACCTGGGTCGCAGGGCGGCCGGGCCCCCTGGTGGGCCGGGCGCGGTCGCGACCCCTGCGACCCCAGTATGTACGCCACTGTGTGCAGTGAATGCAGAGAGTGTGCTAGTTTGTATCGGATGCAGAGTGTGTGTTAGTGTAGTGAATGCAGAGTGTTAATGTGTAGTGAATGCAGAGAGTATGTTAGTGTGTTACGGATGCAGAGTGTGTGTTAGTGTAGTGAATGCAGAGTTTGTTAATGTGTAGCGAATGCAGAGTGTGTGTCAGTATAGTGAATGCAGTGAGTGTGTTAGTGTATGCAAAGTGTATGTTGTATTAGTGTATGCAGTGTGTGTATTGTATTAGTGTATTAGTGTATGCAGTGTGTGTATTGTATTAGCGTATTAGTGTACTGTCAGGGTACCTGAAGTCTCTACCTCTGAGAGAGGTAGAGACTTAGAAGTTTATCCGTCCAGAAGGGCTGTTTCCTCCGTTCCTCGCGGTCCCTCCGGTCATTTACACGCCGGCCGCGAGGGATCCACTTCCTTTTGTAACACGACGCTCAGCGGTCGACGTCATGACGCCAACCCGGACCGACCTGTCACTCAATTATCTGGAAACTAATCAGGACTCGTCGGAGGCGTGTCTACTCTCCTGAGCCAGGGTATTTAACAGTGCTTCTTCCATTTGCTCATTGCCCTGTCGTGGTTCTAGCCTGTCTAGTCACTCAGTGCTCTTGTATTCCAGTTTTCCTTTTGGTTTCGACCCGGCTTGTTTGTATTACTCTGCTTATCTCTGTTACCCTTTGACTCGGCTTGTTCCTCGCTTACCTGTCTTCTCGTTCCCTCGACCTCGGCTTGCCTTTGACCATTCTCTCTATCTCCGTACGTTAGTCCGGCCATTCTAAGGTCCGGTATACGTACCTTTCTACTGTCTGTACTCTGCGTGTTGGATCCCTGCCCCGATCCTGACATCACGACAGGGCCAATGGATCCTGCAAGTACAAACAGTCAGCTTGGTCCTTCCGATCCTAGGTTTGAAGCCATGGAACACAGAATGGATCAGATGGCCCTAGCACTACAGGCGTTATTATCTCGTGCTAATAACCCACCAGAGGAGACGCGTACTACTTCTATTTCCCCTGTGAGTTCAGGCCTAGAGGTAGCCACTGTAGGTGCCTCTTCCCGTATTACCCCACCAGTACGTTATGGTGGTTCACCTGAGAAGTGTGGTGGTTTTTTAAACCAGATCAGTATTCACTTTGAATTGCAACCTCGCTCCTATCCTACAGATAGGGCGAAGGTTGGATTTATTATCACCTTACTCATTGAGAGAGCTCTGAGATGGGCCAACCCATTATGGGAGTATGATAACCCGTTAGTATATAACTATAATGCCTTTGTAGCTGCCTTTAGAAGAACTTTCGACCCTCCTGGTAGAAGGGTCAATGCAGCTAAATTACTTTTGCGCCTGAGACAAGAGAACCGAACACTTGTGGATTATGCACTAGAGTTCAGGTCTTTGGCGGCAGAAGTTAAGTGGAATGAGCAGGCTTATATAGATGTATTTTTGAACGGGCTATCAGATGTAATCCTTGACGAGGTTGCTACTAGAGAGCTTCCTGAAAATTTGGAGTATTTAATTTCATTCATTTCTCGTATTGATGAGCGTCTAAGAGAGAGACAGAACACTCGAGAGAGGAACTTTAGACCTTCCTTTAAATTAGCTCCCGCATTTCAAAGTCCTGATTCCACTACCTCACTGTTTCCTGAACCTATGCAGATAGGCAATACTCGCCTCTCAGAAGAGGAAAGACAGTACAGGAGAAGGGAGGGATTGTGTATGTATTGTGGAGTCAGAGGTCACTTGCGCCTGAATTGTCCTAATCGCTCGGGAAACGCCCGCACCTAAGTTTCTCTAGAGGACAGGCCTTGGGTGTTTCTATTTTGTCCTCTACTCATAATTATAAAGATCACAGGCTTCTGCTACCAGTTTCTTTAACTTGGGAGAAGGGAGTACTAAAGACCATGGCTTTGATAGATTCCGGAGCTGCTGAGAATTTTATCGACCAGGCCTTTGCTACTAAACACACTATCCCATCCCAGTTAAGGGATACACCCTTGGCCGTTGAGGCCATAGATGGTAGACCTTTACTTGAGCCTGTTATCTTTCGTGAAACCATACCCGTTAACTTAACTGTTGGTATCTTACACGAGGAAAACTTATCGCTTATGCTTATTTCGTCCCCTTCTGTTCCCATAGTCCTGGGTTACCCATGGTTAAAGAAACATAACCCTATAATTGATTGGGAGTTAGGGGAGATACTCTCATGGGGCCAGGCTTGCCAGGAGAAGTGTTTACGGAGGGTTTCACCATTGGGTGTAATTCACACACCAGGTAGTTCTATCCAGTCTACAGATATACAGATACCGCCTCTGTACCTGGATTTAAAAGCAGTATTCGACAAAAGGAATGCTGATACTCTACCTCCACACAGGACTTTTGATTGTAAAATTAATCTACTACCTGGTACCATGCCTCCGAGGGGCAATGTATATCCTCTATCCACCAAAGAGAATTCAGTTCTAGAGGAATATATTCGGGAGAATCTAGACAAAGGATTCATTAGGAGATCTTCTTCTCCTGCCGGGGCTGGGTTTTTTTTTGTTAAAAAGAAGGATGGTTCCCTAAGACCTTGCATTGATTACCGAGGTTTGAATAAAATAACCATCAGAAATGCCTATCCGATCCCCTTGATTACCGAGCTGTTTGATCGCCTAAAGGGCTCTAAAATTTTCACCAAGTTGGATCTCAGAGGGGCATATAACTTGGTGAGAATCCAGCAAGGACACGAGTGGATGACAGCGTTCAATACCCGTTATGGGCATTATGAATACACGGTCATGCCTTTTGGTCTTTGTAACGCACCGGCAGTATTTCAGGATTTGATTAATGAAGTTCTTAGGGAATTTCAACATGATTGTGTTATTGTGTACCTGGACGACATACTTATACACTCCAGAGAGATTGAGACCCACCACAGACAAGTCAGAAAGGTATTACACAAACTTCTTCAACATGGGTTATACTGCAAATTGGAGAAATGTAGTTTTGACCAGTCTCAGATAGACTTTCTTGGTTACGTGATTTCTGGGGAAGGCTTTAAGATGGACCCCGACAAACTCCAGTCTATTCTAGAGTGGCCATTGCCTAAGGGACTCAAGGCTATTCAGAGGTTTATTGGTTTCTCCAATTATTATAGGCGCTTCATTAAGGGATACTCTTCTATTATTGCGCCTATTACCAATATGACCAGACAGGGGGCTGAACCTAAGACTTGGTCTACTGAAGCTCTCGTTGCTTTCAAGACTCTCAAGGAACTTTTTGCTTCTGCTCCAATTTTAGTCCATCCTGATACGACTCTGCCGTTCCTACTCGAGGTCGATGCCTCTGAGACAGGCGTAGGTGCTGTTCTGTCACAAAGGTTAGGGGTGGACAAACCACTACACCCTTGTGGTTTTTTTTCCAAGAAACTGTCTGGGCCTGAGAGCAGATATGACATCGGTGAAAGGGAATTATTAGCGGTCATTATGGCTTTGAAGGAGTGGAGACATTTATTGGAGGGGACCTTACATCCTGTTACCATTTTAACGGATCACAAGAACTTGTCCTATATTGGGGAGGCTAAGCGACTGTCCGCCAGACAAGCTCGTTGGTCCTTGTTCCTGACCCACTTCAATTATGTGCTTACTTATAGACCTGGTTCTAAGAACTCTAAAGCCGATGCTTTGTCTCGCCAATATGAACCTTCTACTATATCTGAACCTGTTCTTTCCTCTATAGTTCCGAAATGCAATATTATCGCTAACACGAATCTCAGGATTCACTCTCCGTTACTTGCCGAGATCTTAAAGCTGCAACATCTAGCCCCTAAACAGACTCCCGGGGGTCGACATTTCGTTCCTCCTGCTCTTCAACTGGAACTGTTACAATGTTTCCACAACAGCAAGGTGGCTGGACATCCTGGTATTCGCAAGACGTGCGCTTTGATCTCTAAAGACTTCTGGTGGCCTGCTTTACGTAGGGATATTAAAGATTTCATCGGTGCGTGTGAGGTTTGTACTAAGACCAAGCAACCTCATACGCTTCCATGTGGATTTCTGCATCCCTTAGAGGTTCCAGAAAAGCCATGGTCCTGTCTGGCTATGGACTTTATTGTCGATTTACCTATATCTAAAAAACAGACTGTTATCCTCACCGTGGTTGACAGATTCACCAAGATGGCTCACTTCGTTCCTCTGCCTAAACTTCCGTCTTCTCCCGAATTGGCAGAGATATTCGCAAGGGAGATTTTTCGTTTACATGGGATACCCTCCCAAATTGTATCTGACAGAGGTTCCCAATTTGTTTCTCGTTTTTGGAGATCCTTCTGCTCTCAACTGGGTATCAAATTGAATTTCTCTTCCGCCTATCATCCTCAGTCTAACGGAGCTGCTGAACGCACCAACCAAAAGATTGAACAATATTTACGTTGTTTTGTTTCTGAACACCAGGACGATTGGGTCGGTTTGATTCCTTGGGCGGAGTTCGCGCACAACAATCTCATTTGTGATTCTACTCATTCAAGCCCCTTCTTCATGAATTATGGCTTTCATCCATCCATTCTTCCCTCGGCTTCTCCTTCCCAAGGGGTACCGTCGGTCGATGTTCATGTTGCCAATTTGAGGAAGTTGTGAGATCAGACTCGACAAATTCTTCTGCACAATTCTATGCTGGTTAAGAAACACGCTGATAAACGTAGAAGGTCGGCTCCGGTTTTTGTTCCAGGCGATAGAGTATGGTTGAGTACTAGAAACATTCGTTTAAAAGTGCCTTCCATGAAGTTCGCTCCTCGTTATATTGGACCTTACAGGGTTCTGACTCGAATTAACCCAGTTGCGTATCGTCTAGCTCTCCCATCTGCCTTACGCATCCCTAACTCCTTTCATGTTTCATTGCTGAAACCGCTAGTCTGCAACAGATTTTCCTCCACGGTATCCTCTCCTCGCTCTGTTCAGGTGGAGGGTCAGAAGGAGTATGAGGTCAACTCTATCATCGATTCTCGTATCTCCCGGGGGAGAGTACAATATCTGGTCGACTGGAAAGGATATGGTCCTGAAGAGAGGAGTTGGGTACCTCAAGAGGATGTTCATGCTCCTCGCCTCCGCAGGGCGTTTCACTCCCGCTTCCCATCTCGTCCCGGTTCCTTCCGCCCGGTGGGCGTATCTGAGAGGGGGGGTACTGTCAGGGTACCTGAAGTCTCTACCTCTGAGAGAGGCAGAGACTTAGAAGTTTATCCGTCCAGAAGGGCTGTTTCCTCCGTTCCTCGCGGTCCCTCCGGTCATTTACACGCCGGCCGCGAGGGATCCACTTCCTTTTGTAACACGACGCTCAGCGGTCGACGTCATGACGCCAACCCGGACCGACCTGTCACTCAATTATCTGGAAACTAATCAGGACTCGTCGGAGGCGTGTCTACTCTCCTGAGCCAGGGTATTTAACAGTGCTTCTTCCATTTGCTCATTGCCCTGTCGTGGTTCTAGCCTGTCTAGTCACTCAGTGCTCTTGTATTCCAGTTTTCCTTTTGGTTTCGACCCGGCTTGTTTGTATTACTCTGCTTATCTCTGTTACCCTTTGACTTGGCTTGTTCCTCGCTTACCTGTCTTCTCGTTCCCTCGACCTCGGCTTGCCTTTGACCATTCTCTCTATCTCCGTACGTTAGTCCGGCCATTCTAAGGTCCGGTATACGTACCTTTCTACTGTCTGTACTCTGCGTGTTGGATCCCTGCCCCGATCCTGACATGTACGCAGTGTGTGTGTTGTATTAGTGTATGCAGTGTGTGTCAGTATAGCGGATGCAGTGAGTGTGTTAGTGTGTAGTGTATACAGAGTGCATGTTGCATTAGTGTATGCAGTGTGTGTATTGTATTAGTGTATTAGTGTATGCAGTGTGTGTGTTGTATTAGTGTATGCAGTGTGTTAGTGTATGCAGAGTGTGTGTTGTGTTAGTGTATGCAGTGCGTGTGTTATGTTAGTGTATGCAGTGTGTGTGTTGTGTTAGTGTATGCATAGTGTGTGTTGTGTTAGTGTATGCAGTGTGTGTGTGTGTTGTGTTAGTGTATGCAGAGTGTGTGTTGTGTTAGTGTATGCAGAGTGAGTGTTGTGTTAGTGTATGCGGTGTGTGTGTGTTGTGTCAGTGTATGCAGTGTGTGTGTGTTGTGTTATTGTGTAAGGGTATGTAGAAAATGAAGAGACTGGAAAACGGGATTACAGAGAGGTCCTCCCAGTTAACAATCCCTATACCCAGAAAAGAGCTGTTCATTAGTCTAAGGCAACCAATTGCCAGTATAGAACATAGGTGAAATATATGAAATATTAATAAATTCAAATTTTATTAGTTCCTCTTGAGGAGAATAAAATGAAATTAACGAAGAAATATAGTGACAAAAAGTGTATAAACAGTGAAAAAATATATACAGTATAAAGGAACCATCTAATTTCCTGATATCTAAATAGTGTGTGCAGCACACCAAAATGCTCTTTGATTGATGAACTGAAATAGGTATAGATTGTTGCTAATAGAAACATAGAAACATAGAAACATAGAATGTGACGGCAGATAAGAACCATTCGGCCCATCTAGTCTGCCCAGTTTTCTAAATACTTTCATTAGTTCCTGGCCTTATCTTTACTGGTTAACACACTTCAGATGGAAGGCTATTCCATGCATCCACTACCCTCTCAGTAAAGTAATACTTCCTGGTATTATTTTTAAACCTTTGCCCCTCTAATTTAAGACTATGTCCTCTTGTTGTGGTAGTTTTTCTTCTTTTAAATATAGTCTCCTCCTTTACTGTGTTGATTCCCTTTATGTATTTAAATGTTTCTATCATATCCCCCCTGTCTCGTCTTTCCTCCAAGCTATACATGTTAAGATCCTTTAACCTTTCCTGGTAAGTTTTATCCTGCAATCCATGAACCAGTTTAGTAGCCCTTCTTTGAACTCTCTCTAAGGTATCAATATCCTTCTGAAGATATGGTCTCCAGTACTGTGTACAGTACTCCAAGTGAGGTCTCACCAGTGTTCTGTACAATGGCATGAGCACTTCCCTCTTTCTACTGCTAATACTTCTCCCTATACAACCAAGCATTCTGCTAGCATTTCCTGCTGCTCTATTACATTGTCTACCTACCTTTAAGTCATCAGAAATAATCACCCCTAAATCCCTTTCCTCAGATGTTGAGGTTAGGACTCTATCAAATATTCTGTACTCTGCCCTTGGGTTTTTACGTCCAAGATGCATTATCTTGCACTTATCCACATTAAATGTCAGTTGCCACAACTCTGACCATTTTTCTAGTTTACCTAAATCATTTGCCATTTGGCTTATCCCTCCTGGAACATCAACCCTGTTACATATCTAAGTATCATCCGCAAAAAGACACACCTTACCATCAAGACCTTCTGCAATATCACTAATAAAAATATAAGAGAATGGGTCCAAGTACAGATCCCTGAGGTACCCCACTGGTGACAAGCCCAAGCTTCGAATATACTCCATTGACTACAACTCTCTGTTGCCTGTCACTCAGCCACTGCCTTACCCATTCAACAATATTGGAATCCAAACTCAAAATTGTAGTTTATTGATAAGCCTTCTATGTGCAACAGTGTCAAAAGCCTTACTGAAATCTAGGTAAGCAATGTCTACTCCACCACCCTGATCTGTAATTTTAGTTACCCAATCAAAAAAGTCAATAAGATTAGTTTGGCATGATCTCCCTGAAGTAAACCCATGTTGTCTCTGATCTTGAAATCCATGTGTTTTTAGATGTTCAACAATCCTATCCTTTAACATGGTTTCCATCACTTTTCCCACTACTGAAGTAAGGCTTACTGGCCTATAGTTGCCCGACTCCTCCCTATTACCTTTCTTGTGAATGGGCACAACATTCGCTAACTTCCAATCTTCTGGGACTACTCCTGTTAACAATGATTGGTTAAATAAATCTGTTAATGGTTTTGCTAGTACACCACTGAGCTCTTTTAATAGCTTTGGGTGTATTCCATCAGGTCCCATTGACTTATTTGTCTTCACTTTTGACAGTTGAAATAGAACCTCTTCCTCTGTAAATTCACGTGTAATAAATGACTCATTTATCATTTTTCTTAACTGAGGTCCCTTTCCTTCATTTTCATCTGTAAATACCGAACAAAAATATTCATTGAGGCAGTCAGCTAGACCTTTATCCTCATCTACATACCTTCCTTCTTTTGTTTTTAATCTAACTAATCCTTGTTTTACTTTTCTTTTCTCATTTATGTATCTACAAAAAAGTTTTGTCCCCCTTTTTTACTGACTGTGCTATTTTCTCTTCTGTGTGTGATTTGGAAGCTCTTATAACTTGCTTAGCCTCTTTCTGCCTAATCTTATAGGTCCTTCTGCTTCCTCAATCTGGGTTTTTTATAATTACTAAATGCTAACGTTTTGTTTTTTACTATTTTGGCCACATCTGCGGAGTACCACAGTGGTTTCTTGAATTTTTTGCTTTTACTGACAAGCCTAATGCAATTTTCTGTTGCCTTCAGTAGTGCAACTTTTAAATAATCCCATTTCTTTTGGACTCCATTTAAATTGCTCCAGTCTGATAATGACTCCTTTACACATATTCTAATTTTAGAAAAGTCTGTTTTTCTAAAGTCTAAAACTTTTGTTTTTGTGTGGTGTGACTCAGTCACTGTTCTTATATTAAACCACACTGACTGATGATCACTGGATCCTAAACTTTCACCTACAGTAATATCTGTTCCTCAACTACTTGTTTTAGAGACAATCCCAGTAGGGAGTTTAGAATATGTGTGCTCCTGGCACAAGTAGCTATTTTTGTTTTCCAATTCACATCAGGAAGATTAAAGTCACCCATGATGATAACTTCCCCCTTCATTGTCATTTTAGCTATTCCCTCAACTAGTAGATTATCTAACTCTTCAATTTGTCCTGGGCACCCATAAATCACACCTACACGAGTTACTGTGTGATTACCAAATTCTAACGTAACCCAAACGGACTCTATGTTCGCCTCACTAACCTTTTATTAGGCTCGATTTCATGCTATCCTTCACATACAGGGCCACCCCTCCCCCTTTATTGCCTTCCCTGTCTTTTCTATATAAAGAGTACCCTGGTATTGTTATGTCCCAGTAATATGTGCAACAATGTCTCATTAATCAGTTTGTTCGCGGTGTGAGTAAGAGGAGTTACAGAATAAATTTAAAAATAAAGTAACCTCAATAAAGTAGGACAAATATATATGTCCCTATAAGGTATAGTACTTAGAAACAAGGCAGAGTCTTACAAGGGGTTGGGGGTGTATAATGGAGATAAAGAAGTGAGGTGGCA
Organism: Pelobates fuscus; assembly: GCF_036172605.1. Taxonomy (NCBI): domain Eukaryota; kingdom Metazoa; phylum Chordata; class Amphibia; order Anura; family Pelobatidae; genus Pelobates; species Pelobates fuscus. The sequence continues at coordinate 156,649,849 of NC_086317.1, forward strand.
ATAGTATCTTTGCTAGCAGTGCAGTCGAGATATAAGCCAATAAAACACTTCTGCAGTTCCTAGTAAAGGTTCCACCCACTACCCCAGTACCCCAATACAGCAGTATAGCGATAGACTTAATTCACCAGAGGTGAGGCTGCAATTGTATCTGATCTAACTATGTAGTTAAGTTATGAGCCAGTAGGACACTACTGCAGTCCCACTACTGATACCGGAGAAACTGACGGAAGCCAAGCACAGAGAAGTGGACACAGGTTTCTTCAGGAAGGAAGAGATTCTTTATTCGATTCACCGACCGGGGCTCAGAGGGGCTAATGTCACCAAAATACAGATCTGAGCCCAGAACTGACTGTGTAAATGCATGATAAAGACATATAGCTCCTCCTATAGTTAACTCTACCCACATATACTCTTTACCCAATCAGCTGAACAAAGCCTAACTTCCCTTACCTGTTAGACCACATGGCTCACGCAGAACAATGGAGTAGGGGAAGTGTTTTCAGTTTCTGCATTCCTGCACTTGCTCAGTACAGTGTTGATTGTATCTTAGCTACGTGTAACTGACTAACTGATACACCAACATTTACACATATGCCACGTGGAAATCTCGGCCTACTAAATTTAATTTCTACCGAGCTTCCACCACATTCCCCCCTTTGATGCTTCTGATATATATAATAATTCCAGATGCATCACCTAATCATCGCTTACTTACACCTCAAGTTGCCATGAATCAGAACAGACCTCGTAAGCATCTTAGCATCATTAAAAATTCCTTCAGCACTCCTCATCCTGAATATATTCTCTCTGGGCTAAGGGTTCATACTTGCAAACAGCCATTACATGCGCAGCTGTTTTCCTTTCTGTCGTGCTCTCTATGACACTCTGTATGGACCTAATTACCAATGGAATCAAACATGGTAGAAAGAGACACAAAACTATAATCAACATGACTCCTCCTACCAATGTCTTGATCCCTCCAAGCTGCTTGTACCTACTTCCAAACCAACTACTAGAATTGTACCCGTTCCAGGCTTAAGTCGGTACATGCGTCAGTTTAGCCATATGGCTTGTGAGATCAGCCACTGCCTGCCCTTTATCATCAGTTGCTGAGATTGAACTTTCCACATACACCTCCTTCTATTTGCACTGGAAGTGAATGGAGGACTTTATCAACAGCCCAACTGGTCTACCTGGTAAGAAGGCTATGTGCTTTACAGAGGAATCCATAATTGTTTAATGGTAGAATGAGGCTTGAATCCCTGTATTAGAATACAATAACACTTCATGGGCATACAGTTTGGCTGTTAACCAGTTCCCTCACATATTACATCCCTCCTATTTGCAATGAAGCGCGCTAAGGTAGCCAGTGCCACTCACTATCTTCCCAGCTACCTACATTCAAGGATGCTAGCTTCTTTTTATGATTCATATCATAAACCTTAACTTCCAAGGTCTCTCCTGTTTCAATTGGCAACAAGAAGAAGGATGGTCTGAGCATACCTAATACACATGCCCCTTCCCAGTCCTGTGGTAACTCCGAATAGGCTTTCTTACCACAGATCCAGTACAAATTAGCTGGGGCTTTCCAACTAGATGTAGCAGATAGGTCAAACCACACATCCTTTAAATTGGTATAAATTGCAAATGGATTAGGTGGTTCTGAGACATTTGAAGCTGACCACCAAGTTGTATCTTTTGTACTATCATTATAAGCTTTTTGCCCTAGACAAGTCAATTCTCCTACAGATGTATTAAACATTATTCTTTTCCTTGCTATGCAAACATAACCTATAATGGAGGTCTTTAATCGCCACTCAGATTTACCTCTAACACTCACTTGATAATCAGTCTGAGAAGATATTAACTGTTCAACTGTCTCAGAACCGGAATACATTACCTCCTTTGCTTCCCAGGGCCATTGGTCTCCCATGTTAGTACCTCCACACACATAGCAGTTGGTTACATTAAGACTACCAGCAATGCTTTCGGCTAGATCTATAAATAAGTTTTTAGCATTATGGGGGATCTTATTTTCCACACTCATCTCCTCATAGAAGGAATGAAAGACCTGATGAGTCTGGGTTGCTACAGTATCGGTCTCTATTCATATAAATAATATTGTCCCAGGATCCAAACCTGTTCCATATATCTGGAACCCAAATAAGTTCCCAAACCTATCTATGAATCGTTCTGGGTCATTGATAAGTATATGGACTGGGTTACACTCCCTAGACTTACAATATGGCTTGGTAGGCAACTTAGTGACGATCATATCCTTATCTACTGTGACGAAACCAACCTCGCCACTGAGAACTGGAGAAGCCTGGTTGCTAGCCTCCTGCCCTGCGACTATGGCCCCTGGACATATTGCACTGTAAAAACTATATTTGGGCATGTAAGTTTATATTACTGCTACTGGGCCTTTAAGGGCCATCCGTGGACCGATTGGGACTTGTGGGATACTGTACCTTTAAGACTGTAGAGCATATTACAGTAATCCTGCCTTTAGTCCTTTAATATCATGTATGCATTTATGTGTTCAGTTAACCTGGGTTATATGTATGCAGCATTCATCTGATTGTTCGGTAGAATCACTCCATTCAGTATATTGAGTGAAACTACCGAACAACCAGACCACCCAGGAATAAGTGTGCCTCCAATTACCGTTTGCAACAATGTTGCAAACGGGTAATTGGCAATCAGTGTAATGTATTCTTTGTCCTCTGGGTGGCCGCCATTCGGGAAACGAACACGTGGCGGCGGCCATCTTAAACTACCGAACAGCGGTGTTTTGCCGTCGAGTGTCTGGAACTAAAATCGGACACTTGACTAGGCAAACACCGCTGAGACCTCCATACTTCCAGAAATTCGTATAGAAACTACCGAATGACCCGCCGTTCGGTAGAAAGAACCCCACAAACAAGGGAATTCATTCAAAGCCTCTCCAGGCTCTATAACACAGGCAATTCGTCTGTTTTCATTCCCTTATTTGTGACCGACCGCAGGGCCAAAATGCATGGAACTGTTTTCGGATACTTTACCCATGCGGTCGGTCAAATCTTTGGAACCCCATATCTCCCGAACCGTTCATCCGAATGACTTGAATTTTGAATATGTTGTCCCCCTGAATATGTTGTCCCCCTGGATTTAAAGGTGTACCCCCTGATTTTGGGGTACATCCAGAACTTGGCTGAAAAGGTGTACCGGATAATTGGGTTTAATGTTATCTGAGGGGAGGGGATGTGTGGGCTGAACCATGTATGTGATTGGTTATTTTATGCCTCCCCCTGGGTGTGGCCTGTATGTGTACTCATGTAATAAAAACCAGGCTGGGTGCCCCAGCACCTCAGACCACTGCTTGACCTTCAACACGGAGCCTTGTCTCGTTCTTGGGGGGATTCACTGTATGCTGTTGGAGATTGACTGCTAGGAGTGTAAGCTGATGTCTGCTTTTCCTATTCATCTGCTAGCAGCTATTCGTGAGGTTCCAGCTTGGAGTGCTATCTTATTCCCTGGTATGCAGTTCGGGAGTTTGATGCATTCACCTATATCCAATTCGTGAGTTTTGATGTTCTGCAGTAGCTGTGCCTTTCTGAGAAAAGGGGATTATCGCCTAAATGGATTTTAACCCCTCATATGCTGAAACGGTCCGTTACATCTACTGTCTGTCCCCAAGTTGCCCACCCTACACAGGACCAATACGGACAATAATTATATCTTTATTTGGGCACTTTGGATCCATATATTTGTACTTACTACTGGGGCAAATATATTTATCATTAGACCCATAAGTTCTTTCCCATTTAAGATCACCACATACATTCCACGGTTTCCTACCACCTGATATCGCCTTACATGCATCAAATAGCAGAACACCTGAAGAATGTACGGTTTCTAGTATGGTCTTATTTATCAGGGTCCCCTGTGAGTCTCCATTCCGAATAGTCAACCAAATTGTACGGGGTTGATACTCTGGACTAAAACACCTAGGTTCTCCTGCTCTTAGATGGCATACACTATAATATATACTCAAGTATCTACACTTAGATACATGTCCTTTACACTCATATTGTGAATGCCAAATAAGGGTCTGGGAAATATGATTGCCTGTTTTCGTAGTCTTAATACAAACCTCACAGCCTGGTGTGTCGGTACCTCTACCTTCCTGAATAATTAAAAAACACAAATATACACATTATCAAACACATCACTCCTGACATCTTCTTCCTAGCTCTTCGACCGTGTGATGGCACCTCAGCTTCCAGGTGTGAGGGCTGCAGGGAATGGAGTCCTTCCTGATCCTCACTTTTCTTCCCAGAGGTTTTTCCTCTGGCTTAACGTTGGTAGGAGGTCAGGCTTTATTGTGGCCGTCAAAACACCTACTTGTAGATCTTTGTTGATGTTCCCTTTTAACAATATTCTCTTCGCAAAAAACACTTTTAATCCAACTGGGTCACACGCTTCAACCGGATCTTGCAAGGATTCTCTGGATCTATGGTAGCTTGTCAGGAATCTGCCGCTGGTTTTTACCCTAGAGTGATGAATCCACGGAGTCACTTCTACAACCTTTACAACTGTTGGGGTAGATAAAAGAACAACATAGGGACCTCTCCACTTGGAACCTAATGGAACAGTGTTCCATTCTTTTATCCACACTTGATCCCCTGGATGGTAAGAATGAACAGGTGGATAAATATTCACAGGTAATCTATCTTGTACCCATTTCTGTACCTCCTCCATAGTTTTACCCAACTCTACAACCTGCTGCCGGGTAATTCCTTCTCCCAACTGACTCAAATCCCCACTTAAGTTACCAAGTATGGAAGGTGGATGCCCATACATAATTTTTCAGCAGTACCCCAGAAACAAAAGAAAGCATCTTTGAGGTCTAGGAAGGTATAGTAGGTTGCCCCACCTGGTATTAAAGCAAGCAGATTATAGGGGATGGGTACCACTGGGTGTATATTGACTACTGCATTATTAAATGCTTTTAGATCTTGTACAGGATGATACTCATCTGATCCCGGCTTCTGAACAGGTAATAATGGAGTGTTCCAAGGGGAGGTACAGAATTTTAGGATGTCATACTTTACACACTTATCCACATAGGTTTGTATATTTTTCTTAGCCCTCTATAATATATGGTACTAACTAAGGCTAACAGGATACGCTCCAAGCTTTAATTCAATGTGTATTGGTGGAATATTGCGAGCAAGTCCTGGAGGATTATTCTCTGTCCATATTCTTGAAATGTCAAATAAAGATTCATCACTCTTAGGGTCTTTATTTGTTATTATAGAGTAGAAGTGCCATTCTTCTTCCCTTTGCACCAATACTGATATTATGCCTGGTGATCTATTAAACTTCAGAGACGTTGATCCGTTGGGTTTAAAAGTTATCTGAGCTTGAAGCTTTGATAATAGATCTCGTCCTAGAAGCTGAACTGGACACTCCAGCATATATAGGAACTGGTGCTTAACAAAATGGCCTCCTAGAATACAAGTATGACTCCTGAGAATTGGTCTAGCAGCACTTTTCCCAGTAGCTCCTGAAGGAGGAGCAACTAGGTTAGTTACCACAGAGTACTCAGCACCAGTGTCAATCATGAAAGAGCTCCTCTTTCCCTCTATTGATACATCGACCATAGGCTGCACTCGGCTAAAGGGGGATGGAGCCCAGTCGGTATCAATAGTCTTCCATGACAGTGTCAGCCAGACCGACAAAATCTCTATCTTCTCTATCCCTTAATCTCTGGGTAGGGGAATAGTATCTACTTCCCTGAACACCTCCTCTGTTACTACTGTCATTCCCTCCACGACTTTCTCTATAGCCACCTCTGTAACCATCTCGTAACCTTCTCTCTTGTCTTATCTATAACTTGCTTTATATTCCCTCTGTGGGCAGTCACTTTTCCATTATCCTTCCTCTCTACAATACGCACAGTGATTCCTACTTCCTCCCTTACTCAGCCTATTCTCAACTCCTCTATTCACCTCCCTTCCCTGTCTCTCTACACTTATGATAGCTACAGCTAGCATATCTGCCTTCATCCTCATTTTACGTTCTTCCTCCTCCTTTCTTTCAATCTGCCTGTTTATATACACCTGACTTGCAATTTCCATTAACTGTGATATGGACATTCCTACAAATCCCTTTAACTTTAGCAATTTTCTTTTGATATCACCTTGGGTCTGGCTGACAAATGCTGAGTTGTTCATTCGAGAGTTCTCAGGGGCCTCTGGATTAAAAGGAGTATATAATCTATATGACTCCAGCAATCTCTCATAGAAAGCACTAGGTGACTCGTCGGCTTTCGTACAGGAATTATGGGTCTTCCAATTAAACAGATCAGTCATGGTGAAAGGGACATAAACAAATACAGGGTCTGCCAACTGTAATTGTCCATTAATATGTGTGGTGGACCAGGGGTAAGCTGCAGTGGCATGTGTAAATGTCAAAGTTGGAGGGCACCGGTCATTTGTCAGGTTAGGGTGGGACTTAGATAGGGTTGTTTAGTCATAGGTTCCGGTCGGGGAGTGGTGAGGTAGGTGGAAATGGATAAATAAATTTTACTGGTCAGTAACTCGGTTAACAAAATGTTTCGGACAGGGCTAGGAGGAGCCTGACCAGTAACCAAAAATGGTAAAAGTGTATTCCAGCGTCCTATACCATTGACCATTTCATCCAGTTGTATTTCAAAACTAATTTACTGTTACTAAAGGCACACAAGGCTCAGTAATTATAGTGTTATGTCAGTGGTTATGGTGTTTTCAGTGGTTATGGTGTTTTCAGTGGTTATGGTGTTTTCAGTGATTATGGTATTGTCAGTGGTTATGGTGTTTTCAGTGATTATGGTATTGTCAGTGGTTATGGTGTTTTCAGTGATTATGGTATTGTCAGTGGTTATGGTGTTTTCAGTGATTATGGTATTGTCAGTGGTTATGGTATAGTCAATGGTTATGGTATTGTGTAATTGCTGAGCATTATCTGATTCAGTGGACTCAGTTAGTGTTATTAAGAATTCTCCTCACAATTTTGACTGCTAATAATAAAACTGAACAATAATAAAAAAAAACACTAAAATACCCTTCCACCAAAAAAAAAAGCCTCAGGGTACAAAGAACCAGTTCGGGGGGTTGGTAGGCACAGAAATAGGAGGGCTTAAAGCAAGGGGACAGGCATTTGAGAGCCAGGGTCAATAGAGCACAGGTGGACATACCAGCTACACCAGTTCTTGCTAAAGAATTTAGTTGAGGGATGGTCAGATGGGTCAGATTCCATTGGGGATGGACAAACCAGTTTTGGTAACCATCTAGTAACACAAACTGTTTTAAACAGTCAAAATATGGAAACTGGTCATAGAATTCAAGCATAATAGATACAGCCACATGTACACGCTGCACTAGATTTAAATCAAGACAGATTACCACAGAGGCCATTCTCTACTACATAAGGTAGTCAGGTGATTTGGAGCCAATTTTAACCCCAAAATCACACACATTATATCCCTTTTTAAAGTTATTTAGCATACATTCTAAGGGATCAACAATCTTTGAATGCGGCGCAACGGAGCGTCTAATTCAAAGAAACACAACAAGCACACCTCCAACAGTCACACTCGTTTCCTTGGCAACAGCACCATGTGGCACAGTTACTAGGTCAAACTCATACAACAAAACATACAGGGAATTCCCGTACACACACAGCTGTTACACCAGTCACTAAATAACTAATACTGTGCCCTTTGGCGAAACTATACAGTCACCCACGCTATAATTCCCTATATCTGAATTACCCGTCTATAACATACCCCAGTAACATCGTCTTTACAAACAGTAGTTATAATACGGTTAGCATTGGTTAGAGTACAATTTAAAGTCACAGTTCAATTAGTAGTGGTTATGGTGTTAAACATACAACATAGACGACAGTTATTAGTAGTTATTTACAATATCAGTAGTTATTATACATGGTTATGGTACCGTGCGCTATAATACAGTTACACACTATTCACACTCTCGCTAGACGGCAGAGCTCACGCTATCTGGCAAGATATACACTCTACTACAACAATCTTTAACACATTTACAATTCCCAACTAATCTATTGGCCAGTAAATCGATGGACTACCTAAAACAATTTACATCCGTTTTGGTTAGCCACGCTGCCCAAGCGAACTAGAGGGCGGAATTTACACAGAACCCTCTTAGTCTATATACTCTATCAAAAATCTAGTGGGTTCCAAATTTACACGCCTTCCCACTTAGCCAAGATAGGTTGAGATCTAGCGGACCGAATTTACACAGACGCCGCTTAGTCTCCCGGTCCCTCCGACCTAGCGAACGTAATATACACCCTAGAACACTAGTCTAGACAAGACACCGGTGTCCGGCTTGGGCTATTTACACAGAACCCAGCCTGACTCCAAACCAAAATTAAACCTTCGCTCCTTCCCTCCACTGGAGGGGGCAGATTCCATACACAAATAACCCCTTATGGGCCTACCGCACAATCGGTATCCAATACCCCTAGTGGGTCCACCGTCTAAAACAGTAGTCGTCTTACCTCCTCATTCCTGAACCTGGGTTCACACTCATCGACGGGGGCACCCCAGCACTTACTACGTAGAGGCCGATGATCTCCTGGACAACAGACCAGTGGCGCCGAGACGAAAGGAGGTCCACGCAGAAGTTATGGGGTGCAGCCGTAGGGAGCGTGGGCAAAGATAGACCGTCTCACGCCTCTGCTTCTCAGCTACCGTTGAACGATGAGCTTCCCGGCCAATTGCACCAAATGATACCGGAGAAACTGACGGAAGCCAAGCACAGAGAAGTGGACACAGGTTTCTTCAGGAAGGAAGAGATTCTTTATTCGATACACCGACCGGGGCTCAGAGGGACTAATGTCACTAAAATACAACAAGATCTGAGCCCAGAACTGACTGTGTAAATGCATGATATAGACATATAGCTCCTCCTATAGTTAACTCTACCCACATATACTCTTTACCCAATCAGCTGAACAAAGCCTAACTTCCCTTACCTGTTAGACCACATGGCTCACTCAGAACAATGGAGTAGGGGAAGTGTTTTCAGTTTCTGCATTCCTGCACTTGCTCAGTACAGTGTTGATTGTATCTTAGCTACGTGTAACTGACTAACTGATACACCAACATTTACACATATGCCACGTGGAAATCTCCTACTAAATTGAATTTCTACCGAGCTTCCACCACACTACAAATGTTGGACCTAATATTCCAATATAGCAGTGTTGCAATCGATTAGAAATAGGTTAGGCACATCTATTTCACTAGCAGATACTAAGTCTAATATAACTCTGTCTTATAATCTGTAACTGAATAATAGCCATGTATGATACCTCCTAATACTGGCTAAAAGCCTAATAGCTGTATTCCAGGCGCCCCCTCCTATTACTATGCACATGAAGCAGTTAGACGTCCTATGTTAAAAACCTAGTGGTTATGGTAGAGCTCAACGCGCGTTTCGGCACCAGCATTGTGCCTTTGTCAAGAGCTTACCGGAGAATGAGATCGCGCCTCAATTTGAACCCTGTAGTCTCTACCCATGGTACCCATGACGTCATCGTAATTCTCGGACGGCGTCAGGCAGTGGGCGGGCTATCGGGATTTAGGAGGCGTGCGGACACAGTCAGGCAGGAGGGAATGAAAAGCATTAACCCTCTCAATGCCAAATTTAAAGGCTGCATCCAGAAAACTCCTCATATAGAGGACAGATACAAGGAAATTAATATATTTCCAATTGATTGCTTGATCCAGCATAGAGATGTAAAAATGTGAACAATAAGTATAAATGTATAAATAATAAAGAGTGAAAAATAGAGAAACAGAGATTTTGGCCGCTCCTAACGGGGGCCATTCATCTCAAAAAGATCTTGGGACAGCGAGTGGAAATAACAGCACGCAGGGGTAAAAACCTAAGAGACCTCTTAGTCCCTAGTCACTTCCAACTACCACGCCCTGAGATGAGGACCTGGCTTAATAGGCCCATCACTGGTACCTTTCAATGCGGTCACTGTGTCGCCTGCAAATACATAAAACGTTACTCCAAAAAGGTGTCCGACAGTGAAAACAAACAGTCCTTCAACATCACTTCATGTTTTAATTGTAACACCTCAGGTTTATTATACCTACTTACCTGTGAATGTGATTGCAAATACGTGGGCAAAACTTTCCGTCCTTTTAAAGAAAGGATAAAAGAACATGTCAGGTCACCTAAATTCACCAATGAAACGCCAATTGCCCGGCACCTGAAGGAACATCATTCAGGGAAGCCATACGGCCTGCGCTTCTGTGGGCTTGAATTACTCATATGCGACAAAAGGAGAGGTGACTATGACAGGTTCTTAAGACAAAGGGAAAGTTTCTGGATTTATAGACTCAAGACCCTACAGCCCAAAGGGTTGAATTAAGGGTTTTCATTTGCACCATTTATTTAAATATTGTTGATACCTTATAATTTTCCAACCATAGCGGGTATTTCACAAATTAAACAGAGAATAATGGGGAGGAGTGGACACCGATGGATGGGTATAATGTGGAGGTAGCTACCTATCTAATTAATTTGTTCAGAGTAATAATACTTGGCTATATAATCAATATCTTTATCTCCAATATAAACTCAAAGTATTATTTTCACAATTTTTGCACTTTTGACCATCTCATCAACTTACTACACTCTGGACTATAGATATATATAGGAATCTACAACATCATGGGTTATGACTGTGTTAATGGCACCCATGTATTTTCATCTAGCCAACCTCTTATACCCTCTCTACTCTCATATCTACCTCCCTATTATTTATTTATTTATTTATTTACCTTTGTTTCTCTATGTTTAACTCTTTATTATTTATCCATTTATACTTATTGTTCACATTTTTAAATATCTATGCTGGATCAAGCAATCAATTGGAAATATATTAATTTCCTTGTATCTGTCCTCTATATGAGGAGTTTTCTGGATGCAGCCTTTTAATTTGGCATTGGGAGGGTTAATGCTATTCATTCCTTCCTGCCTGACTGTGTCTGCACGCCTTCTAAACCCCGATAGCCCGCCCACTGCCTGACGCCGTCCGAGAATGACGATGACGTTATGGGTACCATGGGCGTAGACTACAGGGTTCAAATTGAGGCGCAATCTCATTCTCCAGTAAGCTCTTGACAAAGGTGCAATGCTGGCGCCGAAACGCGCGTTGAGCTCTACCAAAACCACTAGGTTTTTAACATAGGACGTCTAACTGCTTCATGTGCATAGTAATAGGAGGGGGCATCTGGAATACTACTATTAGGCTTTTAGCCAGTATTAGGAGGTATCATACATGGCTATTATGCAGTTACAGATTATAAGACAGAGTTATATTAGACTTAGTATCTGCTAGTGAAACAGATGTGCCTAACCTATTTCTAATCGATTGCAACACTGCTATATTGGAATATTAGGTCCAACATTTGTAGTGGGACTGCAGTAGTGTCCTACTGGCTCATTACTTAACTACATAGTTAGATCAGATACAATTGCAGCCTCACCTCTAGTGGATTAAGTCTATCGCTATACTGCTGTATTGGGGTACTGGGGTAGTGGGTGGAACCTTTACTAGGAACTGCAGAAGTGTTTTATTGGCTTATATCTTGACTACACTGCTAGCAAAGATACTATTGCCACCTCACTTATTTATCTCCATTATACACCCCCAACCCCTTGTAAGACTCTGCCTTGTTTCTAAGTACTATACCTTATAGGGACATATATATTTGTCCTACTTTATTGAGGTTACTTTATTTTTAAATTTATTCTGTAACTCCTCTTACTCACACCGCGAACAAACTGATTAATGAGACATTGTTGCACATATTAGCAACAATCTATACCTATTTCAGTTCATCAATCAAAGAGCATTTTGGTGTGCTGCACACACTATTTAGATAGCAGGAAACTAGATGGTTCCTTTATACTGTATATATTTTTTCACTGTTTATACACTTTTTGTCACTATATTTCTGCGTTTATTTCATTTTATTCTCCTCAAGAGGAACTAATAAAATTTGAATTTTTTAATATTTCATATATTTCACCTATGTTCTATACTGGCAATTGGTTGCCTTAGACTAATGAACAGCTCTTTTCTGGGTATAGGGATTGTTAACTGGGAGGACCTCTCTGTAATCCCGTTTTCCAGTCTCTTCATTTTCTATATTATATCCCTTGGGTTATGCCCTTATACCCTGCAACCTTACCAACTCCTGTGAAGGATTCTCTTTTCTAACACTGGAAGTTGTGTCTCTTTTCTGTTAGTGTATGTAGTGTGTGTGTGTTTTGTTAGTGTATACAGAGTGTTTGTTGTGTTAGTGTATGCAGTGTGTGTTGTGTTAGTGTATGCAGTGTGTGTGTGTTGTGTTAGTGTATGCAGTGTGTGTGTGTTGTGTTAGTGTATGCAGTGTGTGTGTTGTATTGGTGTATGCAGTGTGTGTTGTGTTAGTGTATGCAGTGTGTGTTGTGTTAGTGTATGCAGAGTGTGTGTTATATTAGTGTATGAAGAGTGTGTGTTGTGTTAGTGTATGCAGAGTGTTGTATTGGTGTATGCAGTGTTTGTTGTGTTAGTGTATGCAGTGTGTGTTGTGTTGTGTTGTGTTGTGTTAGTGTATGCAGTGTGTGTGTTGAGTAAATGTGCAAACTGGGGGGGGGATGGGCATTTTACCATTAACTTTTTTAATTTTATATTACATTAAATTAAATTAAATGTTTCTCCCCCCTCCCTGCTTACCTGTGTCCAGGGAGGGGGGGGATTCCATGATCCCTGGTGGTCCGGTGGCATGGGGGGCCCCCGGCTCCCTGTTACCGCAGATGGGGCCCAGCACACAGCCTCTTCTCTTCTCTCTTCTAATAACTCTCGCGAGACCCGGTTACCATGGCAACGCTCCACGGGTCTCGCGACAGTTATTAGAAGAGAGAAGAGGCTGTGTGCTGCCTGGGCCCCCTCTGCGGTAACAGGGAGCCGGGGTGCCCATGGCTGCACATATAGATAGCGATATTAGCTATCTATATGTGCAGAGAAAGAAAGTTGTCACCCCCTGATGGCGGCCCTGAATGTCATAATACTGTTAGCTTTTACTGCAATAAAATACACATATTTGTATACAGCAATCTCTCCATTTGCAAAAGTAGACAACCCAGGGTATTCAATACGGGGTATGTCCAGTTTTTTTTTTTGTAGCTACTTAGTCACAAAAGTGGCCAAAGTTAGCATTCATATTTGTTTTGGTGTGAAAAATGCAAAAACAAATATGAACGCTAACTTTGGCCAGTGTTTAAAACGAGTGTGGAAGGTAGGAGCGTTGACGTAGCACGCTTGCTACGCTAGCGGTTTAGAAGCAGGGTGAAGGTTGATGGAGGGAGGGAGAACACAGTGGGCTGCGAAGCATTTGAAGTGGAGATTTGGCAAGACAGACCGGGTGAAGAAAGCCTTTAATAAGACCCGAGCACTATAACCCCAGAAACTGCCTATTGGATTTGGAGGGGGTGAGACAGGGGGATCGTGGGCAGAGCAACACGTGGTTGACAGATGCCGATAAGCAAATGGGGAGAACTCAGCGGCAGAGACAGAAAAACGCAGAGCTGTGGTGGACTCTGGACTCTGTGAGGAGCCAGGGAAAAAAGCTGTCAAACGAGAGTAAGCCTGCTGACCAGAGAAGGGAGATCTCCTGCTCTAAAGTTGCAAAATCTATATAAGGACACGTGAGTAAGCGAAAAGCTCCCCTATGTTATGCAAAAGCTAATCTGTATGTAATCTGTAAATATATAAGAAATGATAGGAAATAGTGAGTGGGCGCTTCACTGAATTGATGACAGTAGGTATATACAATAATCGGTGTAACCAGTACTCTAGTGCTTCCCTTGTGCACCAAATAACAGTAATACAATTAAAAGAACATGTACCAGTGTATACACCTCCCCAATGTGGTCACAGCAAAAGAAATGAGTAATATTACCAATATATAACTTGACTGTAATACAGACAGCGTAGAGCTTGATGGGGATATGGACTAAGACAAAAAAGAAATAAAAAACAACATAGTGCAAACTGTATAATGACTGATGGAAAGTAAATGAACATATGACTCTCACTCACATGCTCCAGAGCCGTACCAGGCTCTGTAGATCAGGCTCAGGGGTGCCAAATACTGGCTAGCGATCCAGATAATTCAAGTAGATGGGACTCCAGAAATGAATACAAAATATTTATTGTATAAAAATATATTAAAATTATATTAAAAGTATATACACTACTGGGCACTATGGGGAGGGAACCCAAAACCATCAATGATGTAACATGAAACAAAATTGGAGTTCCACTTACCCCTATTACTATAGTAGCCCAGAGTGAAAGAAACACATAAAATAACAAATAACAAATGTTATAGATGCAAGCAGACGCGTTTCGGCTAGCAGCCTTCCTCCAGTGCTTCATTGAGGACTGGAGGAAGGCTGCTAGCCGAAACGCGTCTGCTTGCATCTATAACATTTGTTATTTGTTATTTTATGTGTTTCTTTCACCCTGGGCTACTATAGTAATAGGGGTAAGTGGAACTCCAATTTTGTTTCATGTTACATCATTGATGGTTTTGGGTTCCCTCCCCATAGTGCCCAGTAGTGTATATACTTTTAATATAATTTTAATATATTTTTATACAATAAATATTTTGTATTCATTTCTGGAGTCCCATCTACTTGAATTATCTGGATCGCTAGCCAGTATTTGGCACCCCTGAGCCTGACCTACAGAGCCTGGTACGGCTCTGGAGCATGTGAGTGAGAGTCATATGTTCATTTACTTTCCATCAGTCATTATACAGTTTGCACTATGTTGTTTTTTATTTCTTTTTTGTCTTAGTCCATATCCCCATCAAGCTCTACGCTGTCTGTATTACAGTCAAGTTATATATTGGTAATATTACTCATTTATTTTGCTGTGACCACATTGGGGAGGTGTATACACTGGTACATGTTCTTTTAATTGTAATCTGTAAATAGAAGGGAAAAAAGGCGATAGAAGCAGAGGGTAAGGGAATAGAAGGAGAAAGGAGTGAGAAAAATAACCAGTATCAATACACTTTGAACATCATGCCCCAATACCCTAATTGAAACTTGGTTTGAATACTCTGCCTGAATACCCTGTCTGAGCTCCCTGTTAGAATTTCTATAAAATGAGACAACACAGAGAAAAGGAAAAGAAAGTGAAAGAAAAGAGAAAAAGAGGAGAAAGACAGAAAAAAGGGGAAAAGGAAAGGGAAAAGGAGAGAAGAGGGATAAGGAAGAGGAAAGACATTTCTGGAGAAGGAAGGGTAGCCAGAAAGGGGGATTGAGAGACCTAGTCCTGCACAGCAATAGGAAAAGAAGGGGAAAAAGGATTAACAATACAAAAAGGAGAGGGTAAAAGGGAAGATATGGAAGAAATAAATAAACAGAAATTCGGAGACTCCCTCCTGTCTACTCTGAAGGAGTAGACACATTTACAGGTGATACCCGAAAAACTAGAATATCGTGATATCAGTAATGCAACGTAAAAGGGGAAACTTATATATGAGATAGATGCATTGCATGCAAAGCAAGATAGTTCAAGCCGTGATTTGTCATAAGTGCGATGATTATGGCTTACAAGGAAGACTCAAGAGAAAAAAATCTGAAAACGAAAGTGAATCCCTGGAGAAACGTCTGTCATTTTTCTCACCCCAGTCTATGAAAGCAGGAGAGCAGTGTAATCCCTTAGATGACAAAATGAAGAGCCTGGATCAAGATCGGGCAGAAAAAGCTGCAACGACAACTGAACATCAGTGTGTGACAGTGGTCCGACTAAACAGCGCTCTGGAAGTCCAATTTAAAAAGATTTAAAATGAAATTCAACGCTTTTTAAAAGAAAAACCAAATGACAGTGTAGCACTTGTTTGAGGATATGTGAATGTGACAGTGTACCTTTTAGTATCACTTTATAAATCTATAAATCTTCAATCTAGTAGATTAAGGTACCTTTAAACACAAAATATAAATGCAAACAATAGTGTGTATCTGTGTAAACCAAATGCTAGAAAGGTGTATGATAATTGCACACTCGCACTTTTGGGAGCTATACACTTAGCTATAGTGGAAATAGCGTGGGGGCGACCCTTCCCTTCTTTATGCTTGAGGTAGTCCTAGATACAAGCTCAGGAGAGATATGACCGTAGGGTAGTACTGTAGGTTTAGGAAAATATCTTCCAGGTATTAAGACAAGTGCATACTCACAAAGGTGGTGCCAATTCCAGGCTCTATGGGCCACGCAGTGTGTGGTATAAGGACCACACTACCTTCTTTTTAAAGTAGAATTGGAGATGTTGAATAATGTAAAAATAAGTAATTTATTTAACAAAGAATATAAAAATAAAATCTATAGACTTTCTCTATTATCTGTGTTGAAAGTCTAAGGGTGCTTCGTCCTGCTTATGTACTCCCTTAATAGGAGGATAATATTTCTCCGGTTTGGAAATTGCGTGCTTTCTCATACTGCGCGGAGAGTTTGCTGCATTCCAAACCTCGTATCGGCGTGGAGTATTGGCTTCCGTGTTCTCTTTCTTTTCTGTATACGTCACTTCCGGTTTCTTCATTTGTGGTCTGTTAGAGTCTTGAGTATTGTGTGTCAGCTGCCATTTTTGCCTTTCATCTGAGGGCTTTTCAGAAGCGTTAAAAAATGACCTACTCAATATAAATGGAAAACTAAATTAAAATTCTGGAAAAATCCTACTCATGAAACAAGGTTTGGCACAGAACCAAGATGATCTAGAACAACTAAAATCCATAATTGCACAAATGGAACAAAAACATGCAGAGCTAGAAGATAGGTCACGCCGTAACAATTTAAAAATAAGGAATATTCCGGAAGAAGTCACCATGGATAAATTAGAAGAATACCTAAATAGTTTTTTTGCCAGTCTAAGCGTAAAAAATGAGACATACGTCTTTCAATGGAACGATGGCATAGAATACCCAAACCTAAACATATGTCTACAAATATACCTAGAGACGTTATGATTTGCAGTGCATCCTTCAGGATTAAAACAGCCATAACAAACTACGGTAATTCAGAGAAGGAAAAGTTCAAACCCCTTATGAAAAAATTACCGATTATCCAGATATGCCAATCTATATTCGATCTATAAGAAAATCCTTCACTAAATACACAGAAATTTTAAGAGTTAATAAAATCAGGTTAATACAGAAAGGGGGTTCCCTGTAAAATTATTTCTTTATAAAGACTCAAAAACATATATAATTGATTCTCCAGAAAAATTTAAATCTTGGTTACAAGAGAGACTTTTGACTTTGGAAACGGAAAGGCAATAAACAAAGGATTCCGATGGGAGGAAGAGAAGAATAAGAAAGAGAATATACATTTGCAAAAATCCTACTATGTAGAGTTATATATTTAATTTAAAAAAAGAACAGGAAAAAAAAGAAAAATAATTTTTTTTGGGGGTTGTTAACTACAAATAATGTCACAAAAAAAGCAAGTGTGGAAGAAGAAAACACAAAATGAATATACAGGTGATATTTGACACAACAATTAGGTCTTAAGGGAAAGGTTTATACTTTAAGTTTTTATAAGAATGAAAGGATAGGGAATAAGTATAGTGACATATAAAAGGTATAGTGACGTAAAAATTAATCACAAGACTCCAAAATTAAAATTAATATAAGAATGACATGAAGCACATCACAAATATTAGTCACAATAAAGGGAGTGAAAGGGGGCGGAGCCTAGCTTCCAGGCTGAACAGACGTGCAGAAACCAAGCTCCTGACCAAAACTGCCATTTGGGGGAAAAAAAAAACAAATATCGAGCACGTCCACGATCTGGAGGAAAACAAGCAAAGAGGGGACACCCGGGGGAACACTTTGATACCCGACTCAAGCTTGTCACTAACCGGGAACCCTGAAAACCTGCCGAGGCCTACCTGGGACCGAAACGGGGAGAGGCGGCCGCTCTCCTCGCTAGAGAACAGGCCTACAGACTGCTCTAACCTCCCAACTCCTACTCCCCCCCTTTGGACCAGTGGGGGACATCCCGGTCCAAACAGGGCGCCTGGAACACAAGCTACAAAACTAGAGCCAAGAGGCCGGACCGGGAAAACCTGGTGAGCCACGCGGCACCTCAAGATGGACGCCTCAACACAATCCCAGTGCAACCCTGCAAACCAGACAGACCAGAGCTGGAAGGAGGCCTTTGAGGCTCGCTTTAATGCTATTTGCCAAGCCTTCTGGGACTGCATTGCCAAGTGTGAATCCCTGCCTACACCTGCCGAGACGGAACCCACCTGCCAAGTAGCAGCGGACTCCTGTCCATCTTCTGGGCCGGGAGCCCAACTGGAGAAACCTCCAGGCCGCAGTCCAACCACCCGCGGGGAAGACCACAAGTTGGAAACCCTGGGGACCCACGATCCAACCTCACGTCGAAGGCGGATCCACGGACAGAGGGCGCTAGCTCCCTTAACAGCCCGGAGCCGTAATGACAGGGACCCGTTCCGCTACACACAGCATCTGCACCACGAGCAGGGCAACCCACGCTCCCGCATACCGGAGAGAGGCATCGCTATAGCCAACCAGGAACCAGATTCTCCACGGCGGCATGCACAGGGCATTGGCTGAGGACGGCTAATTATACACTCAACGGCCCATTTACTGAAGCCCAACACCGGTCTGGACTCTGACAACCCTAATGTGGACACTGTTAATCTATGTAAAGTATGGCTTACACACGCTCACCCACACTATAGACGGCGTGGATAACCTCCCACCGTAGCTTTAGCTTTAGCTTTAATCTTATTGTTTAAGCTGACGCCCAAACCAGCTTGCTCTTAAGGCCTGAGAACACTACCTTATCTTACATGACACTAAGCTGCATACAACGTGAATAATCTCATACACTCATTATAAAAAATTGTGCATGCACCATCACACCCCTTACGGTTATAACTGTCTTAAAACTAAGTATGAGGATTGCCTTTGGGGTACCCCATACATGTTGTAATTTCATATGCACAGCAAAAAAAAATAAAGGGAGTGAAAAAGGATAAAATAGATCGATAAATTGTAATGCAACACAGAAACTACGTTAAAAGGCAAAATACTATACACTAAGATCATAAGAGAATTAGTAAAGTGATAGGACACAAGTAATATAATATTTAAATATACTGATACATTAAGCACTATCTAGGCACTTGCTAGGATAATTAAATAGCTAGAGCTTAATATAAGGAATTTATTTAATTTAACATAGTGACTAAACTATATGAATCCACTTTTAAAGTTTTTGCTTTAAAAAAACATTTTTTTGAAAATGTAAATGAATATCAATGTATTAACTTTTTATATACAACAACAAGCAAATTCCTCTGAGTGAGAGTAATTACTCCAAGCACTTCTTTTTTTGCCCCTTTCCCTTACATTTAGGAGGAAGGAAAAATAAGTAATAAGAATTTTCCAGTGATATGAAATCATGGCCATTTTACTGCAAGGCTCATGGTCCAATTTTCGGAATTGCCACTGGGGTGGTGACAATTGATTTTATTGTGATTTTCTACCTATGCATATGGGGAAGCACAGCACAGAGATGTTGGTACTTTTTAAACACCAGATACCAGAGATGATCTCTGCGGTAGGATATATTTCTTATGATTGTTGGTTTAATGTATTTAATGTTTGTATGTATAATTTGAAATTTCTCTTGACGTTGGATTATGGAGGGAAAGGAGAGGGAGTGCAATGGACCCAAGACAATGGTTAAGTTTGCATCTCTGAATACGCGGGTATTAAACTACCTACACAAAATATCTATTCTCCTCCAATGATTAAAAAAACAGAGAATAGACATCTGTGTTGTTCAAGAGACACATTGAAAGAGTGTTGATAATTTTAAGACTTCCCCATTATTATCACATCCTTATTACCCAATAAGAGAAAATGTGGTGTTGCATTTCTTTTCTCACGGAATATAGATTTGTGTATAAAACCTTCTGAATACGACTTGGAAGGGAGATATTTAATAGTGATTGTATAGCTTTTGCTCAAGTATCTAGCTACATTATTTGAAAGATTACCTGGTCCGAACATAGTCCAGTATATTTAACAATTCATGCCAAATCGCAATTTAGGGAAAAGGCACCTGGCGTCTAAATGAATATCTTCTTTTAGATGATTATTTTGTACACTATATTAGGGGGGAATCGATTGGTTATTTTCATTACAATACTATTATAGAGGGTGTCAGATACCACAGTCTGGTCTGCCCATAAGGCAGTGGTACGGGGTCTTTTTTTGACAAGATCATCTTTCATAAAACGCCAACATCAAACCAAACGTATAGAGTGCTATCGAGAATTAGCACAGGTCTCCTCTCAAAATAAGATACAACATTCCCCTGACCTTTTATGTTAAATAAATGCGCTCCAACAAAGAGCTATTGAGTTTAATATTGAAAAAAATAACTATATTTTATAAAAATTAAAAACTCAAACATACCATACGTCGGGTAATATATCTAAATACCTTGCTGCGCGATTAAGAGCTAGAATGACCGATTCGAGAATAGCATACATTTTAGGGGACCTGGGCCAAAAATATATTGCTCCCTATGATATCTGTCAGGATTTTGCCAAATTTTATGCCAAACTGTATCATTTAAATAAGGATACAAATATTCATACTCCTTCTTTACAAGAAATAAATGAATATCTCTAACCTGCCTCTTTACCAAAACTCACTCTTAATAATATAAGTCAGCTCCTTCAACCCATAACATTATTTGAAATTGAAAAGACTGTTACACAATTGCAAGCAGGGAAATCTCCGGGAGTAGATGGGCTACCTAATTTATATTATAAAAAATTGAGTGATGTCATAGCTCCAAATCTTTTAAAAGTATATAGGGAAGCATCTGAGACGGGCTTACTGCCTCTGGAAATGTTAATAGCCAGTATAGTGACTATACCTAAACCATCAGACCTTTGTAAAAAAAAAAATTGGCCCATTTAACTTTTAAACACAGATGCCAAAATGTATGCAAAAATATTACCTAATAGGTTAAAATTTATCATATCCCATCTTATGATCAAACAGGATTTGTATCTGGGAGGCAGGCGCAGGATAATACTTACAAATTAGCAGTGGTATTACAGAAAATGAGGGGTCCAGCCAAGGAGGTATATTGCTAGCTTTAGATGCTGAAAAAGCATTTGACCGACTTGGTTGGCCCTTCCTCGAACAGGTTTTAAAATTATATGAGTTCCCTTCTTTGGTAATCAGACAAATATTTGCATTATATTCTTTCCCCTCAGCTCGAGTGTTGCAGTCAGGTTTTCTTTCTGATACTTTTCAAATTACTAATGGAACAAGGCAGGGGTGTCCCCTATCTCCCCTATTATATGTGCTTGCACTTGAACCATTGTTGCATTATATTAGAGAACATCCCAAGATACATGGTGCACAAATGGGAGAATTTTTTTTTTTTTTTTACAAAATTTTAAAATATGCACAAAATGTAAAAATCTGTACATTTGCGGATGATATTCTTCTTTATATTATAGATCCACAGGAGTCATTCCCCCCTCTTTTACACCATATACGTTCCTTTGGATTAGTATCTTACTATTCCCTTAATGCAGCTAAAATGCAAGCTATGCCTATTGGAATACCGGATTCCATTCTCGACTCACTTATATCTTCTTATCAATTTGATTGGAGGAAGGATTCTATTAAATATTTAGGACTGATAATTACAAAAAATACCGCTAATTTATATACAGCAAATTATATTACGCTTTGGA
Organism: Pelobates fuscus; assembly: GCF_036172605.1. NCBI lineage: Eukaryota > Metazoa > Chordata > Amphibia > Anura > Pelobatidae > Pelobates > Pelobates fuscus. The sequence goes on from NC_086317.1 coordinate 156,671,750, forward strand.
AAAAATGTAAACAACTTTTGCAACAACAGCTTGGACCTTTACTTAACGTGGTCAGATTGAATTGCAGCACTTAAAATGTCTATATTAACGAGACTTCAATATTAGTTCCATACACTCCCTCTATCTATTTCCACATCATACTTTAAGACTATACAGATTGATCTTCCGAGCTTTATTTGGGGAAAAAGTAAATCTCAAGTTATGTTGAGACTTTTAAAGCTCCTAAAAAATTGGGAGGTTTAGCTTTACCAAAGATACAGCCGTATTATCATGCAGCTATCCTAGCGACTGCCATACCCCACTTTCTTAAAAACACAAAACCACAATGGGTGACTTTGGAAGCAGACATGCTAGGAGGACATAGTATAACTAATAAAATTTGGGTGCCACAGAAATGAAAACTTAAAATCTGCTTGTTGTCTTTTCAAATGCAACTACTGATACAGATCTGGGATAAATATAGACACAAGATGAATATTTTGTCAGCTTTTTTCCCAAGTGACCCCAATAATGGCACTTCCCTATTTCATACCTACATTTAGTGCATCCCCGTGGTACAGAAGAGGTGTTACACATTTGTACCTTTTATTTAATCAAAATACATTGTTAGAATACACTGCACTTACAATTAAATATTCTCTATCAGATTCTTCTTTTAATTCTTATCTCCAATTAAGATCCTATCTAATTAAGATTCAAAAAACAACCATTGCCATTGAATGTGTCTACAACTACTATCTCAACTTGGAAAAAATGTGTATTGACATGAAACTTTCATCGGCATGTAAGACCATCTCCATGTGCTATCAATTAATAATAGATTTGATACCTTTTATTGATTCTAAATATGCAAAACAATGGTAAAAATATCACCAGTGTACACTAACTAAGAAACAATGGGAACTAGCAATTTCAGCTCCTATTGGATTAATAAAATATGCTACACACCTAGAACAATATAGCAAAATACAGGTGGTACTTAGACTTCATAAGATTTCCCCAAGCATTTCCACCATTTGCTGGAGATGTGATAAAGCCATAGGTGCAATGTTCCATATATGGTGGACATGCAACCTTTTGCAGCAATATTAGAAAGAGGTACATATATTGATAAAAGATATTACGGTCTGTAATTTGTTTTTTTTTTACCTACCACTTACTTATTGCTCGTATTATCAGAACTAATCCCACGTTATAAATTAAATTTGATTATTCAAATTACTCTTACGACACAGCAAAATATTGTGAGAAATTGGCCTGGCAGATATAAATGAATAAAAATACCTATGAAAAAACTTTTATGTATTTTTTTCCCCCTTCTGCAACTTATATGAAAGCATGGGAACTTTTGTTCCCATGCATACATTAAAATAAATGTATATATGTGGATGTACTTGTACTAATTAGTTTTTATAGTATCTAGTATCATATATAAATGATAAAACTAAAATTTGAGAGATACCATAAAGTACCTCCTGTTCTAGCTTAGGAGAAGGCTATATTTAGGTACATGTAATATGTGTGACAATATGTAACTTTTAAATGTTAAACTCGGTAGAATTTTTTATGGAAAAGTGTACTTCAAAGTGCAAATGTAACCCCCTCCCCCCCTCCCCCCCCTCCCCCCCCCCCCACACACACACTTTTTTTCTATTCTTTTTTCTTGTATTTAGTATCTTCTTTTATAAAAAAAATAATATATATATATATATATTTTCAAAAATATAAAAAAAATAGTAATATGTACAGTTAATAATATTTCTTATACACTGGTCAATACATATTTACCAAATAATGTACCAATGAAATTTGTATCTAAATTTGGGATAGATTGAATAAGATAAAACAGGGACACATTATCTGGATGGGTGACTTCACATGACAAACAGACTATGCTAAACAGACAGATAGATAAGAATGTTTGCAGACAGGCTTTGAAATTTCATTGCTTTGTCCAGGGGAACTCACTTTATGATACCTGGTGCATTTTACATCCAAATGAGCGTGATTAAACATGCTTTTCTAAAACATTTTTAGCATATTCAAGAATCGACTATATTTTGACAGACCTAAATACTATTCAAAGAGTTACGAAAATTAATATCTATGAGATTACATGGTCAGATCACAACATAGTCATTATGGAACTAAAGGATAATTTTATTAAAAAATGACCAGAATGGAAACTCAAAGAATCCCTAATAGAATCCTATCAAAACAGGGAACACATTAAAAAAAACATAAACCTTTACTTACAAGAAAATACCTTTAATTGCATATTCCTAGGTATGATATGGGCAGCTTTAAAGCGGCACTGTCATGCCGAATCCCGTTTTTTTTTTAATCCCCCTCACGCCTCCACTACATCCAATCGACCCCCTAGTCACCCCCAAATGCCCCTAAGCCCCCCACATTACCTTTTTTTTATTCTTTATCTTCTGCCCAGATCTTTATTCAGGGCGCCGCCATCTTTGTGTGGGTAGGTGAAGTCCCTGTGGGACACGTCATCTACCCACACTACACAGACTGTAAGATTTCCGCACATGCCCAGTGAAACACCTGGACATGCGAAAGGGAATTTCACCTATTCATTCATTCATCAGACAGACGAATGAATTAATAGAAAAAATCAGATGAACAATCTAACACAGTGTATCAGTGTTAGTTTGTTCGTTCAGTTTATTACAAGGAGGGAGCTACCGATGTGCAGCACCCTCCTTGTAATATGTAACTATAGAAGCGGCAGGGAGCAGAGCTCCCCACCACTTCATAAGCCCCCCAGGTCCCCCCCTCACTCTATGGGGGTCAATATGACCCCCATAATAGCACAAGGGAGATTAAAATCTGCCCAATGCCCCTACTCGCTATACCGCGAGTAGGGGCATGTCCACTAAACAGTGAGCAGCCTGTGGCTGCTCACTGTAAAAAAAAATGGTAATAAGGGGGGGGGGGCTACTGTCCTCCCCCCTGGCCCCCACCCCTGCGCGGTGGGTGGGAGCCCTAATAAAACAATAAGGGGGGGGACCTACTGTCCTCCCCCCCGGCCCCACCCCTGCGCGGTGGGTGGGGGCCCTAATAAAACAATTAGGGGGGGGACCTATTGTCCTCCCCCCGGCCCCCACCCCTGCGTGGTGGGTGGGGGCCCTAATAAAACAATAAGGGGGGGACCTACTGTCCTCCCCCCGGCCCCCACCCCTGCGCGGTGGGTGGGGGCCCTAATAAAACAATAAGGGGGGGGGACCTACTGTCCTCCCCCCCTGGCCTCCACCCCTGAGCGGTGGGTGGGGGCCCTAATAAAACAATAAGGGGGGGGACCTACTGTCCTCCCCCCGGCCCCCACCCCTGCGCGGTGGGTGGGGGCCCTAATAAAACAATAAGGGGGGGGACCTACTGTCCTCCCCGCCGGCCCCCACCCCTGCGCGGTGGGTGGGGGCCCTAATAAAACAATAAGGGGGGACCTACTGTCCTCCCCCCCTGGCCCCCACCCCTGCGCGGTGGGTGGGGGCCCTAATAAAACAATAAGGGGGGACCTACTGTCCTCCCCCCCGGCCCCCACCCTGAGCGGTGGGTGGGGGCCCTAATAAAACAATATGGGGGGGACCTACTGTCCTCCCCCCGGCCCCCACCCCTCAGTGGTGGGTGGGGGCCCTAATAAAACAATTAGGGGGGACCTACTGTCCTCCCCCCTGGCCCCCACCCCTGAGCGGTGGGTGGGGGCCCTAATAAAACAATTAGGGGGGGACCTATTGTCCTCCCCCCCGGCCCCCACACCTGAGCGGTGGGTGGGGGCCCTAATAAAACAATATGGGGGGCGGATCTACTGTCCTCTCCCCCGGCCCCCACCTCTGCGCAGTGGGTGGGGGCCCTAATAAAACAATATGGGGGGGACCTACTGTCCTCCCCCCCGGCCCCCACCCCTGCGCGGTGGGTGGGGGCCCTAATAAAACAATTAGGGGGGGGACCTATTGTCCTCCCCCCCCGGCCCCCACCCCCACGCTGTGTAAAATGACACAGAGCACTGTGATTGGATGGTTTGAAATCCATCCAATCACAGTGCTCTGTGTCATTTTACAAGCGTGGGAAAGTTCTTTGGAATTTTCCCACGCTTGTAAAATGACACAGAGCACTGTGATTGGATGGCTTGAAAACCATCCAATCACAGTGATCTGTCATTTTACACAGCGTGGGAAAGTTCTTTTGAATTTTCCCACGCTGTGTAAAATGACACAGAGCACTCTGATTGGCTTAAACCAACCAATCAGTGTGTTCTAAGCCTAATTGCAGGGCGGGGCAAGGCTTTATAAGCCTTGCCCCGCCCTGCGGAGCTCAGTACGTGGCGTGCCCTCCATGGGTGAAGATGGATTAATTTTTGTTTGCGCTCGTTTTTGTTTTTTTGTTTTTTTTTCAAGTGCGACGGGTATGATGGATTTTTATTTGGCCTTTTGGGGGGCTGAAGAAAGAAGAATTTAGAAAAAAGAAGACGCCAAATGGTAAGTTTAATTTTTTTTTTACAGGTTAGTTATTTTATTCCCCCCTCACTATTTTTAGGGTGAGGGGGGTAGGTAGGGGATAGAATATTTTGGGTGGGGGGTGGGTGACTAGGGGCTTGGGACCCCTAGTCACCTTGATGGGGGGGGTGTTCATTTAGGGCCCCCACCCACCGCGCAGGGGTGGGGGCCGGGGGGGAGGACAATAGGCCCCCCCCTAATTGTTTTAATAGGGCCCCCACCCACCGCGCAGGGATGGGGGCCGGGGGGAGGACAGTAGGTCCCCCCCATATTGTTTTATTAGGGCCCCCACCCACCGCGCAGGGGTGGGGGCCGGGGGGGAGGACAATAGGTCCCCCCATATTGTTTTATTAGGGCCCCCACCCACCGCTCAGGGGTGGGGGCCGGGGGGGAGGACAATAGGTCCACCCCCTAATTGTTTTATTAGGGCCCCCACCCACCGCTCAGGGGTGGAGGCCGGGGCGGAGGACAGTAGGTCCCCCCCCTTATTGTTTTATTAGGGCCCCCGCCCACCGCTCAGGGGTGGGGGCCGGGGGGAGGACAGTAGGTCCCCCCCCATATTGTTTTATTAGGGCCCCCACCCACCGCGCAGGGGTGGGGGCCGGGGGGGAGGATAGTAGGTCCCCCCCAATATTGTTTTATTAGGGCCCCCACCCACCGCTCAGGGGTGGGGGCCGGGGGGAGGACAATAGGTCTCCCCCCCTTATTGTTTTATTAGGGCCCCCACCCAGGGCCGGCCTTAGGCATTTAGACGCCCTGTGCGAAAAATCTTCACAGCGCCCCCCCCCCCCGTCATCCATGTATGCTGTAATGTTTGTGTTGTCTGTGTATGTGATATTAGGTGTGATGACTGTGTGTGATATGTATGCTATGTGTGATATTTGTAATGGGTGTATTAACAGTGTGTGATATGCGTGTATTGGTTGTATGTGACACACACAGAGTCAGACGGCCATACACACACACAGGCAGACAGTCATACACACACACACACACACAAAGGCAGACAGTCTCACACACACACACACACACAGACACACACAGGCAGACAGTCAGTCATACACACAGACACAGACAGTAATACACACAGACACACACAGAGGCAGTCAGTCATACAGACAGTAATACACACAGACACACACAGAGGCAGACAGTAATACACACAGACACACACACAGTCATACACACAGACACATATAGAGGCAGACAGTCATACACACACACACGCAGACAGTCATACACACAGACAGACATAGGCGTGCGCAGCCTATTGCATTAGGGTGTGCACCCTAAAGCACAAACACACGCCGCGTGTATATGTATGTGTGTATATATATATATATATATATATATATATATATATATATATTTATTTATACACACACACACACTGCTGTGTGTGTGTGTGTGTGTGTGTGCGTGTAAGGGCGCTGTGTGTGTGTGTGCTGTGTGTGTGGGTGCTGTGTGTGTGGGGGTGCTATATGTGTGTGTAGGTGCTGTGTGGGTGCTGTGTGTGTGTGCTGTATGTGTGTGTGTAGGTGCTGTGTGTAGGTGCTGTGTGTGGGTGCTGTATGTGTGTGTGTGTGTGCGCTGTGTGAGGGTGCTGTATGTGTATAGGTGCTGAGTGTGTTTGCGCTGTGTGTGTGTGCTGTATGTGTGTGGGTGCTGTATGTGTGTGTGGGTGCTGTATGTGTATAGGTGCTGTGTGTGTGGGTGCTGTATGTGTGTAGGTCCTGTGTGTGCTGTGTGTGTGTAGGTGCTGTGTGTGTGGGTGCTGTATGTGTGTGCTGTATGTGTGAAGGTGCTGTATGTGTGTGTGTGCTGTGTGAGGGTGCTGTATGTGTGAAGGTGCTGTATGTGCTGTGTGAGGGTGCTGTATGTGTGTAGGTGCTGTGTGTGTGGGTGTGTGTGCTGTATGTGTGTGGGTGATTGTGGGGGGTGGAGGTGGGGGTACATGACTCAATATCCCCCCTCCCTTCTTACCTTATGTAGGGAGGGGGGATTCTTGTTCCTGCTGCCTTCCCTGGTGGTCCAGTGGAGGTGAGGTGCCGTTTAGTTAATATCCCCCCTCCCTTGTTACCTTATGTAGGGAGGGGGGACCATGCTACCGCCATCCCTGGTGGTCCAGTGGAGAGTGAACTCTACCCTGCGGGGCTAGAGTTCACTCTCGCGAGATTTGAGCGTTGCTGCGGCAACGCTCAAATCTCGCGAGAGGAACCCGGCGGAGCTGCTGGCAAGAGCTCCGCCGGTCCTCTCCTGCCTCCCTCCCTGCCTGTGGGTCGGTGGGGAGGGAGGCTGAGAGCAGAGCCGGCGCTCGGATAGCGCTGGCTCTGCATGAGCCGACAGCGGAGATCCTGAGATCTCCCCTGCCGGTCTCAATACATAGGCGTGCTGTGGGGATTAGGGTGTGCCCAGGCACACCCGGCACACCCCGTGCGCACGCCTATGCAGGCAGACAGTCATACACACAGACACACAGAGGCAGACAGTCATACACACACACACAGACAGTAATACACACACAGAGGCAGACAGTCATACACACAGACACACACAGGCAGACAGTCATACACACAGACACACACAGGCAGACAGTCATACACAGACACAGACACACAGAGGCAGACAGTCATACACAGACACACAGAGGCAGTCATACACAGACACACAGAGGCAGACAGTCATACACAGACACACAGAGGCAGACAGTCATACACACACAGGCAGACAGTCATACACACACACACAGACAGTAATACACACACAGAGGCAGACAGTCATACACACACAGACAGTAATACACACAGGCAGAAAGTCACACTCACCTGCCAATCACAGTTACCTGTGGAGGCAGTGCAGCTCCTGGTGACTGTTTGGTGGGGAAGCAGGGACTCCTTCCTGCTTCCCCTGCATCAGTTTTCCGGCGCTTTTAGCTCCGCCCCCGCCGCACGTTAAGCTCCGACCCCGCTGCAAATTTAAAAAAAAAAAAACAATTTTTTTTTTTTTTTTTTTTTTAAATCCCGGCCGGCTGTGCGGCCGCACGGCGCCCCCTGCTCCATGGCGCCCTGTGCGGCCGCACAGCTCGCACACCCCTAAGGCCGGCCCTGCCCCCACCCACCACGCAGGGGTGGGGGCCGGGGGGAGGACAATAGGTCCCCCCCCTAATTGTTTTATTAGGGCCCCCACCCACCGCTCAGGGGTGGAGGCCGGGGCGGAGGACAGTAGGTCCCCCCCCATATTGTTTTATTAGGGCCCCCACCCACCGCTCAGGGGTGGGGGCCGGGGGGAGGACAGTAGGTCCCCCCCTTATTGTTTTATTAGGGCCCCCACCCACCGCGCAGGGGTGGGGCCGGGGGGGAGGACAATAGGCCCCCCCCTAATTGTTTTAATAGGGCCCCCACCCACCGCGCAGGGATGGGGGCCGGGGGGAGGACAGTAGGTCCCCCCCATATTGTTTTATTAGGGCCCCCACCCACCGCGCAGGGGTGGGGGCCGGGGGGGAGGACAATAGGTCCCCCCATATTGTTTTATTAGGGCCCCCACCCACCGCTCAGGGGTGGGGGCCGGGGGGGAGGACAATAGGTCCACCCCCTAATTGTTTTATTAGGGCCCCCACCCACCGCTCAGGGGTGGAGGCCGGGGCGGAGGACAGTAGGTCCCCCCCCTTATTGTTTTATTAGGGCCCCCGCCCACCGCTCAGGGGTGGGGGCCGGGGGGAGGACAGTAGGTCCCCCCCCATATTGTTTTATTAGGGCCCCCACCCACCGCGCAGGGGTGGGGGCCGGGGGGGAGGATAGTAGGTCCCCCCCAATATTGTTTTATTAGGGCCCCCACCCACCGCTCAGGGGTGGGGGCCGGGGGGAGGACAATAGGTCTCCCCCCCTTATTGTTTTATTAGGGCCCCCACCCAGGGCCGGCCTTAGGCATTTAGACGCCCTGTGCGAAAAATCTTCACAGCGCCCCCCCCCCCCGTCATCCATGTATGCTGTAATGTTTGTGTTGTCTGTGTATGTGATATTAGGTGTGATGACTGTGTGTGATATGTATGCTATGTGTGATATTTGTAATGGGTGTATTAACAGTGTGTGATATGCGTGTATTGGTTGTATGTGACACACACAGAGTCAGACGGCCATACACACACACAGGCAGACAGTCATACACACACACACACACACAAAGGCAGACAGTCTCACACACACACACACACACAGACACACACAGGCAGACAGTCAGTCATACACACAGACACAGACAGTAATACACACAGACACACACAGAGGCAGTCAGTCATACAGACAGTAATACACACAGACACACACAGAGGCAGACAGTAATACACACAGACACACACACAGTCATACACACAGACACATATAGAGGCAGACAGTCATACACACACACACGCAGACAGTCATACACACAGACAGACATAGGCGTGCGCAGCCTATTGCATTAGGGTGTGCACCCTAAAGCACAAACACACGCCGCGTGTATATGTATGTGTGTATATATATATATATATATATATATATATATATATATTTATTTATTTATACACACACACACACTGCTGTGTGTGTGTGTGTGTGTGTGTGCGTGTAAGGGCGCTGTGTGTGTGTGTGCTGTGTGTGTGGGTGCTGTGTGTGTGGGGGTGCTATATGTGTGTGTAGGTGCTGTGTGGGTGCTGTGTGTGTGTGCTGTATGTGTGTGTGTAGGTGCTGTGTGTAGGTGCTGTGTGTGGGTGCTGTATGTGTGTGTGTGTGTGCGCTGTGTGAGGGTGCTGTATGTGTATAGGTGCTGAGTGTGTTTGCGCTGTGTGTGTGTGCTGTATGTGTGTGGGTGCTGTATGTGTGTGTGGGTGCTGTATGTGTATAGGTGCTGTGTGTGTGGGTGCTGTATGTGTGTAGGTCCTGTGTGTGCTGTGTGTGTGTAGGTGCTGTGTGTGTGGGTGCTGTATGTGTGTGCTGTATGTGTGAAGGTGCTGTATGTGTGTGTGTGCTGTGTGAGGGTGCTGTATGTGTGAAGGTGCTGTATGTGCTGTGTGAGGGTGCTGTATGTGTGTAGGTGCTGTGTGTGTGGGTGTGTGTGCTGTATGTGTGTGGGTGATTGTGGGGGGTGGAGGTGGGGGTACATGACTCAATATCCCCCCTCCCTTCTTACCTTATGTAGGGAGGGGGGATTCTTGTTCCTGCTGCCTTCCCTGGTGGTCCAGTGGAGGTGAGGTGAGGTGCCGTTTAGTTAATATCCCCCCTCCCTTGTTACCTTATGTAGGGAGGGGGGACCATGCTACCGCCATCCCTGGTGGTCCAGTGGAGAGTGAACTCTACCCTGCGGGGCTAGAGTTCACTCTCGCGAGATTTGAGCGTTGCTGCGGCAACGCTCAAATCTCGCGAGAGGAACCCGGCGGAGCTGCTGGCAAGAGCTCCGCCGGTCCTCTCCTGCCTCCCTCCCTGCCTGTGGGTCGGTGGGGAGGGAGGCTGAGAGCAGAGCCGGCGCTCGGATAGCGCTGGCTCTGCATGAGCCGACAGCGGAGATCCTGAGATCTCCCCTGCCGGTCTCAATACATAGGCGTGCTGTGGGGATTAGGGTGTGCCCAGGCACACCCGGCACACCCCGTGCGCACGCCTATGCAGGCAGACAGTCATACACACAGACACACAGAGGCAGACAGTCATACACACACACACAGACAGTAATACACACACAGAGGCAGACAGTCATACACACAGACACACACAGGCAGACAGTCATACACACAGACACACACAGGCAGACAGTCATACACAGACACAGACACACAGAGGCAGACAGTCATACACAGACACACAGAGGCAGTCATACACAGACACACAGAGGCAGACAGTCATACACAGACACACAGAGGCAGACAGTCATACACACACAGGCAGACAGTCATACACACACACACAGACAGTAATACACACACAGAGGCAGACAGTCATACACACACAGACAGTAATACACACAGGCAGAAAGTCACACTCACCTGCCAATCACAGTTACCTGTGGAGGCAGTGCAGCTCCTGGTGACTGTTTGGTGGGGAAGCAGGGACTCCTTCCTGCTTCCCCTGCATCAGTTTTCCGGCGCTTTTAGCTCCGCCCCCGCCGCACGTTAAGCTCCGACCCCGCTGCAAATTTAAAAAAAAAAAAACAATTTTTTTTTTTTTTTTTTTTTTTAAATCCCGGCCGGCTGTGCGGCCGCACGGCGCCCCCTGCTCCATGGCGCCCTGTGCGGCCGCACAGCTCGCACACCCCTAAGGCCGGCCCTGCCCCCACCCACCACGCAGGGGTGGGGGCCGGGGGGAGGACAATAGGTCCCCCCCCTAATTGTTTTATTAGGGCCCCCACCCACCGCTCAGGGGTGGAGGCCGGGGCGGAGGACAGTAGGTCCCCCCCCATATTGTTTTATTAGGGCCCCCACCCACCGCTCAGGGGTGGGGGCCGGGGGGAGGACAGTAGGTCCCCCCCTTATTGTTTTATTAGGGCCCCCACCCACCGCGCAGGGGTGGGGGCCGGGGGGAGGACAATAGGTCCCCCCCCTAATTGTTTTATTAGGGCCCCGAATTGCATCCTAACACCAATGGAGAAACTGTTCTCATTCTGTTAGGATGCAATTCGGCAGTTTTGCATGCGTTCTGTCTAAGTGACAGGACGTTCGGCAGTACTGACAGGAAGCATTGTGGGAACAGGGAGGAACACTAGGGATCATGGGAAAATTGCTCTGACCAGCGGAAATGAAGCACACTTTGCTCCTCCGCTGGTCTGAGCTGGTCAAGCTGAGAAATCCTCCATAAGACAAAGAGTCCCTACTTTGTCTTATGATTTTAAAGAAAACTAAAGAAGACAGGAAGAAAAGAAGAACAGATCCCGAGAGAGGGGGAAAAGAGGAAGAGATTGAGGAAAGGTAAGTTCGGCATGACAGTGCCGCTTTAAGTGTGTGATCCGGGGCCATTTTATAAAAATAGCCTCCCAAAATAAGGAACACAGAGAAAAAAATAGATCAGATCTTTATATCAAGTTGGAAAACTTAACACATATTAATAAAGCTAACCCTTCAAAAAATATCTCATATCAGAGTGACAATTTAAAAGAAAGTATTAATATGAAAAATATTTTTTAAACTTCTAAGACTTTAGAAAGACTGAACTCTCTTCAGTATTACAAGAGCAACAAAGTAGGCAAGATGGTCCACGGATTCTGAAACTGAAAATATTCAAAAACCAAAATCTATATCTAAAATAATTTATAATAACAAAACCTACTTATCTCCTGATAAAATATCCAAAGTTTTTGAAGAATATTATAGTAGCTTATATAGTATTAAATCTAATGACCCTCCACAAAATCCAGAATCCTATTTTCAGGCAAAATTATTTAGAACGTTAACTCCTTTACAACTAGAAAAACTTTACAAACCTTTCTCTATGCAAGAGATTATAGAAATAATTGATCATTCAAAACCTAAAAAAAATCGCCAGGTCCTGATGGACTGACAGCGATGTTTTATAAAACCTTTAAAGGACCACTATAGGCACCCAGACCCCTTCAGCTCAATGAAGTGGCCAGGGCTCCATGTCCATCTGGGGTAACCCTGCAGCTGTAAACATAGCAGTTTCAGAGAAACTGCTATGTTTACAATAGGGTTAATCCAGCCTCTAGTGGCTGTCTCATTGACAGCCGCTAGAGGCGCTTCCGCGATTCTGACAACAAATACAGGGTGCGCTGGATAAAATAAAAGAAAATGAAAACACAAAAAAAAAAAAAAAAAAGAAAAGGAAAGTCTCTATAGGTACAATGTAGACCTTGAGTAACTGTTCTTCTATTCTTGCTTTGGAATCTCAGTCGTCGAATATGGAATACAAAAGCAGAGAAGGGGGAGACCAATAGTGCAAAACCGTAGTGCTGAAAGGATCACGAACAACACAGACGTGGAGAAGTGCCAAGTTACAATTTTTAGAGCTAAGCCCAGCTCTAGGTAAAACAGCATACAGTGGTATTTGATACTTCCCACATGTAGGATATTACTGGGCAATTGGAGGTATCTCCACATGATTCTTTAAAACTTCTGAGACAGACGTCAGCATATAAAATATATAAAAGAGGGAAAAACCCAATGGTGCAATAACTTAGGTAATACTGCAACAACAGACAACACTGAGGTCCTTAAGAGTGCCAACTTACAATTTGAAGAGCTATGACCAGCTCTAAGTAAAACAGCATACAGTGGTATTTAAACTCCCCACGTGCAGGATATTCCTCTAGTGATGCTTGCAGTGCCGGTCTTATGAAAATAAAATCACAAGAGAGGGCCCATAGTGTTTTCCATATGTAAAATGACAAAGAAATAAAAATAAACATACTTACAGTATTCAGAGCAGACACAATGCTCTATGAACCAAGCGTAGGTGGAATAATCCCCACCAGGGATTTCTTTTGCAGTACTGGATCTTGTTAAAAATGATGATAAAAATCAGCCAGGATAAAACAACAACATATAAAGTAAATGAACTAACCCAAAGTAAAAGGTAGTCACAAAATACTTTAATATAAAACAAAGTAAAAATACATAACGCGTTTCGCCAAACAATAGGCTTTTTCAAGTGTAGGAAAGTGTAGGAAAGTGTAGTGAAAATCACAGTGAGAAGACGCTTACGTCCATAGGAAAGCATTAAGAAATGCTTTCCTATGGACTGATTGAATGTGCGTGCGGCTCTTGCCGCGCATGCGCATTCAGCGCTGACGTCGGAAGAGGGAGGAGAGTCCCCCAGCGCCGAGGGAGCCCGGCGCTGGAGAAAGGTTAGAGTTTTTTTTATCCCTTTCAGCCTCCATAACCCCTTAACCCCTTAAGGTCCAAACTTCTGGAATGAAAGGGAATCATGACATGTCACACATGTCATGTGTCCTTAAGGGGTTAAAGAAGATCTTGCGTCTACATCTACAGGTCACTTTTAGTGAGTTCGCAGAAAAAGGAGGTCTTCCTGAAGAAGAAAAAATCCTCATGATGTTAAAAGTTATAGACCTATATCCCTTCTTAATGAAGACCTAAAATTGAATGCAGGCATTATGGCACATAGAATTAAATCAGTAATATCTACTGTAATACATATAGATCAGGTCGGCTTCATACCAGGGAGATCCTCAGCAAGTCACATATGCACGTTGTTAAACATCTTCGAGCTTGCTAAGCGAAAGAGTGTCCCAATTTTGGCCTGGTCAGAAAGTCTTTAACAGGGTCAGCTGGGAATTCCTTTAAAATACCTTAAAAGTCTCTGGTTTCTCAGGAATGATTCACCAAGCCATAATGGCTCTCTACTTAAATTTTACAGGGAAAGCTATAGGCCAGGGTATAACGTCTAACTCATTTAAACTAAAAAATGATACTAGACAGGGCTGTCCGCTTTCCCCTCTTTTATACTTTATGACTATTGAAATTCTTGCACTTGACATAAGGAATAATGGAAAAATCAAAGGCTTCAATGAAAAAGTAGAGATTAAAATAAAGCTGTACGCAGACAACGTACTTATAGTCCTGAAGGACCCAATTAATTCAATCAAAGAATTAATGGAAGTGATACATAATTATAGTCGATTCTCGAATTATAAACTCAACGCCTTCAAAACAAATGCTCTTTCATTTTCCTTAACCCCACAGATGAAAGCTGGGATCATGGAGAGATTTGATTTCCTTTGGGCAATGGAATGTTTTTCTTACTTGGGTTTGAAAATATCAACAAACCTGAAAAATTGGATGGAGATTAATCTGCTCCCCTTGATAGAAGAGATTAATGTTAAATTAAACTCCTGGGGGAAAAAAATAAATATCTTGGTGGGGCAAGATTAATACTATTAAGGCATATGTTAATCTCAAGTTAACATATATTCATAGGCGTGCGCACGGGGTGTGCCGGGTGTGCCTGGGCACACCCTAATCCCCGCGGCACGCCTATGTATTGAGACCGGCAGGGGAGATCTCAGGATCTCCCCTGCCGGCTCATGCAGAGCCGGCGCTATCCGAGCGCCGGCTCTGCTCTCAGCCTCCCCTCCCCGGCTCACATGCAGGGAGGGAGGCAGGAGAGGACCGGCGGAGCTCTTGCCAGCAGCTCCGCCAGGTTCCTCTCGCGAGATCTCAGCGTTGCCGCGGCAACGCTCAGATCTCGCGTGAGTGAACTCTAGCCCTGCGGGGCTAGAGTTCACTCTCCACTGGACCACCAGGGATGGATGGCGGCAGCAGGATCCCCCCTCCCAGGCATAAGGTAAGAAGGGAGGGGGGATAACTGATCTGCCCCCACCTCCACTGGACCACCAGGGAAAGCAGCAAGGAAGGATCCCCCCTCCCTACATAAAGTAAGAAGGGAGGGGGGATATTGAGTAATGTACCTCCACCCCCCACAATCACCCACACACACATATACACAGCACCAACACACATACAGCACCCACACACAGCACCCACACACAGCACCCACACACAGCACCCATAGACATACACAGCACCCACACACATACACAGCACCCACAGACATACACAGCACCCACAGACATACACAGCACCCACACACATACAGCACCCACACACATACAGCACCCACAGACATACACAGCACCCACAGACATACACAGCACCCACAGACATACACAGCACCCACAGACATACACAGAACCCACACACATACACAGCACCCACACACATACAGCACCCACACACATACACAGCACCCACAGACATACACAGCACCCACAGACATACACAGCACCCACACACAGCACCCACACACAGCACCCATAGACATACACAGCACCCACACACATACACAGCACCAACACACATACAGCACCCACACACACAGCACCCTCACAAACACACAGCACTCTCACACACATTACACAAACAGCACACTCACACAGCACACTAACAGTACCCTCACAAACACAAACAGGACCCTAACAAACACACACAGCACACTACCAGTACCCTCACACACAAACATCACCCTCACACACAGTACATTTACAGCACCCTCACAAGTGCACACACACACACAAACAGCACCCTGACACACAGTACATTCACAGCACCCTCACAAGCACGCACACACAAACACCCTCACCCACATAGTACACTACCAGCACCCTCACACACACATCACACTAACAGCACCCTCACACAGCACACACACAGCTTTGTGTCTGTGTGTGTATATATGTGTATATATATATACATACATACATATACATATATATATATATACGCCGCGTGTGCTTGTGCTTTAGGGTGCACACCCTAATGCAATAGGCTGCGCACGCCTATGCATATATTATGAGTCTAATACCAAGCAATGTTCCTTTAAGTTGGATTCAATCAAATGTCTCCTCTATCCTCAAGGAAATTTGCACGATCCTCCACTGCAACACCGTGACCCTCCACACACTTTCACGGAACATGGACTATTGCCCTCTTCCATCCAGGCTATCTTCCCAGACCCGCTACATTACCGGGACATCCAGCGCTTCCTGGCAAGGTTTCCTCAGTCGAACCCCTATGACCAACCGGACTTTATTCAGGAGTCTGATATCAGCTTGTGGGTCTGCGGTGACAACCTGCGAGAGCACACCCATGGAAAGCATGTGCACAACTCAGGAATTCTCCCTACACATTGAATACCTGGAATTCTTTGTGGGATCCTTCACTATCTGCAGACTGGTAAAAGAGTTCTCCATTTGTTGCATCCTACTCCGGATGGACAGAGCGTCGACAGTTAGATATATTATTTGCCTGGACAGATCCAGCTCCCGTCTCCTATCAGACATCATGAAATGCATCTTCGATTTCTGCCTTCCTCGCAGGATCTCGTCGAGGGCAGGCTAACTCCCAGGGGAGACGCATCTCAACACAGATTGGTTCTCCAACCTTCAAAGGGACCACTAGAATTCAGTGTTCTTCAATTGGTTGCCGGATCCAGAGTGAACAATGGTGGTCGCATTCCTGACAGCTTGGCCTCCCTGGTGGGTGTATGCTTTTCCCTCCTTGCAATGATTGCGAGGATTCTCCATCTCCTCTGTGTTCAGCAAGTAATATTGCCATGGCCATCCCGCTGTGACGGAGTAAACCTTGTTTCCCGGACCTTCGGGGACTGGCCGGTGAGTATGATCTCCTCCTACATTCATACCCGACTCTTCTCACGGGCCAACATCTTCTATTCCTGGAGGGTAAGTTACCTTGGCCTTGACTCTTTCTGGGGTTCTTGGCAGATCGACAGACTATCACAGGCTGCTAGGGACCTCATAGGAGACTCGTGGGTCCCAGGGACGAGACAATGCTTCCTCTCCATCTGGGCATTACCAGTCTGGTTGGTGTTTGGAACGTAAGCTTGATCCATTATTTGGTGAGTTCGGACAGTTCAATGACCCTTGCTTTGGTCTGGGGACTCCCGATGGGCAAGGATCCTCTGGTCTACCAACTACCCAGTGACATCTACTTCCAGTTATGGCATGTGAAGATTGTTCTCCGTTTATCTATGGGACTGGGCATTTACTGGCAAACTTTTATGCTTGGTCTGGTGTTTTTTACATCATGTACCAGATGTTCGGGCATTCAACGTGGATATTTTTCCTTATTTCCCGATGGTCTATGTCTCTCATCGCACTATTCGAATTCATCATTAGTTTTCTATTCCTTTCTCAGTTTGAAAATTGCAAAATATGAAGCCTCCAGTCATATTGTAAAATTGAAGATTATACTAGCTTTAGTGTACTAATAATCTTAATTTTAGTAATGACATGGGGCGAGTATTTTCCCACTCTGCTTTGCTATCCCACCCTTTCTGTTTGCTTTCTTTATATGTATCACTGGTCTAAGGTAGGTTGGGCTCCTAATATTTTGTGTTTACATGGATGATTTTATTTCCATTGGTAAGGAATTGTAATTGGAGTTGTATATTATTGTTGTTCAGTTGTCAGCTTGTAGTTTACAAATTACTACTATGGAATGATGTATACTGTGTGTTACTTGGATTTCCATCTTCCTGACTATGTGTCTAAATCTGTCACACATTCTTTTCAGTTCTATTCGTCCCTGAAGACATTTTGGTTGTTTGTGTGGAATACATGGGAAGTTTGCTCCTTCAGATATTGGATTTAGGAGTTATTGTTATTGCTTGTTATATGTTTGCTTCTGCTTGATGTCGCTGTCTGAAAGAGGGAATGATGAGGTCATTATACCTCATGTACATTCTTCTCTCTTGTGATTGGTTCTTTTTTTCTATGTATTTGCTGCTGTGGAGCAAGTAAAGAGAGATTATGTAAAATACTCACCTCCAGTCATTACTAAAATTAAGATTATCAGTACACTAAAGCTAGTATAATCAAGTAGCTGTATGTATATACTTTTCAAAGCTTCTATCCAGGGTAGGAGAACATGAAATGCAGAGATAAAGATAGGTTTCAAAGTGTCTGAATATAGACAGATGAAAAGAAACTCCTTAGGGTAGCATTTGTACAGAAAAATGTGGTACACAAGTAGATTCAGTTAGTACAATAGTAGAATTCGACCCCCACCTTATAAAAAAAACTATCTTGTAATTTATCGGATTGGGAACCACTATTAATACGGGCAAAGACGTAATAGTTCTCAAGAAATGTGAGAAAAAATTATAATAGATGGAAAAGAGTATCTGGGATTGTATGGGTAGCTATTAGGTCATTGGCAGATATTGTGTTGAGAAATTCACATTAATCTAGACCCAAGCATACCAAAAAAAAGAGAAAAGAAAATCCTCATTAAGATACTTTAACAACAATTCCACGTAAGCCAGATGTAAGATGTTCCCCCAGCCGATTCCAGCAAATGCCCCTCAGTTGCTCCTAGTATTTAGCTAGCTGCTTCAAGGCAGCTCTGATATTGCTAACTCATCTATTGCAGCATAATGAAGACAGGTTATAAAAGAGCCAATATGGGAAAAAGATGCCCCCAAGGCGGCTCTGATATTGTTTACCATCTCATCTATTTCAACCTAATGAAGACATGTATACTGAGACAAATACAAGACACTGCCCCCCGTTCATCCTATCTTCTAGCTAGCTGCTTCAGGGCAACTCTAGTGAAAGCTTACTACCTCCTAAATATATAGTATAATCAGGCAGGCATATGAAGGAGACCCTGGTTAAAAATTTAGCATCTTACCCGACGTGCGTTTCGGCGCTACAAGGCGCCTTTGTCAAGGATTACCCTTGGATTACTTAAAGATTACTTAAAAAGGAGGTATTTTAAGATGTAATAGAAGCTGTTAAAGCTTGGCTCCTCTGGACAATTCCCAAAATGAATATTCAGAGGAATCCTTGGAGATAGATACATTCGGAGATATGGCATCATCGGAGGAGGATATTTAGCCTATTTCAGCAGTTCCAGAATCCATGGACCATTTGATTTCCAGAGTCTACAGGTCCTTATGCCTGAAAGAATCTTCTAAGGTTGAGCATTTTACCTCTATCCTTTCTTTTCAGATGTCAGATGTTGCAGAGCATCTTTTCCATTCTTTTCAGATGTCAGATGGTGCTGAGCATCTTCTCCAAATCCCAGTATCCTTAAGATCTTTAATGGAGGAATGGCTCTACACTAAGAGAAGTTTACAACACAAGAAAGTATCTCAGTCTTCATCCATTGGGATTTCAGACACTAGTACCTGGGACTCTTCTCCTATGTGGATAATGCAGTAATGGCTAAATGTTCCAATCTGCCTGTAAAAAATGCGGGATCTCTCTGAGACTCCATGGAGTATAGATGGTCTTCAACCTCTATAAAGCCTATAAGGCAGCCAGCACAGGCATTCATCTTGTTGTAAGCTCTTATCTCAATCTCTATGAATCTAAGATTTGTATGGATAATTTGGAGGATATCCAAGATAATTTTCCTTTGTCAGTTGACAATTTACAAGTCATTAAGCCGGAAATATTCTTCAGCTAAGAAGCCTACATAGGTTGCATTATATTCTAGCAAGAAATATGACGTTCCCTATGTTTTTTAGCTGGGCTCTTTGGCTTTGGACCTGTTCCGTGGATGCATCCTCCTAAATGAATACATCAAGAGAACTGCAGAGGGCAGTAAAGCTTGTCTACTTCAAGACCTAAGGTTCAGGAGACCCTTCCGATCCAAGAACTCTCATTTACATCCTTCCCGGACCAAGGTATTTCACACCAGGAAGAGAGTATGGCAGATCTCAACCTTGAAAAGTGGTCATTATTCTACCAGAGGAAGAGAAAAGGGAAAAAGAGATGCTTTGTAAATTTCATGGCTTCCCTTCAATTAAAGGGAGCTATTTTGAGAAACTTCAAAAGCAGCTAGAACACAAAGTTTCTGTTTCTAACAGGGGAGTGGAGATCCATTCTAGTTTTAAGGATTCTTGAACATTCTTCATAAAAGTAGTATTCCTAGTACAAACATCCACTTCATTTCTGCTAGACCTAAAATGAGATCCTTATTCCCTCCTCTCCAATGGACTTTAATCTGGTCTATGCCCATGAATTCTATACCTTTTGGATCCCCATTATGGACCTCTAAAAAATGTTTAGATATACTGTGATTAACAACAAATTGAATTTTTAACCAAAGCAATAGATTTTATATTAAAAAATATTTTTTTTCTGGTTTGAAAACAAATTTTATCTCCAGATTTTAGGTACAACCATGGGGACCAGATTTGCCCCAAGTTATGCGAACCTCTTTATGTCCTTTTGGGAAGAAAAGTCTTTCTTCTCTAGAGAGGACATTGGGGCAAGTCTTGTCCTACATAAGTGTTATATAGACAACATTTTTATTATATGGAAAGGAAGCAGGGAGTCTTTAGAACAATTTATTATTTCTCTTAATCAGAATTTTTATAATATTAATTTATCTTATGAAATTAGTAGAGATCAGATTAATTTTTTAGACCTCCTAATTTATATAGACAATAATGTTATTAAGAGTAAAACTTTTTTTTAAACTGTTGATATCAACAGCTTCATAGATTTAAAAAGTTGTCATTTTAGGCCGTGGCTAAGCAATATACCTAAGGGCCAGTTTTTAAGGATGAAGAGAAATTGTACTGAAGAACAGGAGTTTTTTAAACAGGCAGATATTTTAAAAAGGAAATTTATTGAAAAAGGATACATAAAGGAAGATTTGGAAAAAAATGAGAAGGAAATTGCAGAGAAGGAGAGACAAGTACTTCTAAAATACAAAACTAAAGATAATTTTGAAATTAGAAATGGAAAGGAAGGAGAAGAAAAAATTCCTCTTATTTTCAATTTTAGTTCTAATAATTTTGCATTACAAAAGGTGATTAAAAAGCATTGGTATGTCCTTAAAGAAGACCCTGATGTACTTCCTTTTCTAGATTCTAAACCTAAATTTATTTTTAGAGGAGCAAATAATTTTAAACAAATTTTAAATATGAGTTTTTTAGATAACGAAAAAGTGGAAAAAGATGGTAATTTTCTAAAGGGGAGTAAAGGTTTCAACTATTGTTGTAGATGCGGAGGATGTTCATTTAGGTCTAACAAAAATAAGAAAATTGCACATTTTTCGTCCTCTGTGACTAAAAGAGAGTACCAGATAAAGTCCTTTATGACTTGCTTGAGTAAAGATGTTATCTATATGATAGTTTGCCAATGTGGTTTTCAATATATTGGCAAGACGACACGTACTCTAAAAACTAGAATTAGGGAGCATATATACAATATTCAACGTAAATTTGTTAATCACAGTGTATCTAAACATTTTTTAGAGGTCCATAATGGGGATCCAAAAGGTATAGAATTCATGGGCATAGACCAGATTAAAGTCCATTGGAGAGGAGGGAATAGGGATCACATTTTAGGTCTAGCAGAAATGAAGTGGATGTTTGAACTTGATACTATGACACCACGTGGACTTAATGTTGACTTTGAAATTAATAAATATGTATGAAGGACTCTTAATAATTTTCTGCTTTTTTCTTCCCTTTTTAATTTTATTTGTATTTTTAGATACATAATTTTATATACAGTTTTTATATGCTATGGAATTTTATACATTTTATAATATCATTTTTATTAGTTTTATGACTAAAACTTTTGAGTATTAATTGTTTAAATCCTAAATGTCTATACCTCTTTTTATTAATTAAGTGTCCTTTCTAATATATATATACCAAAAGTTTTTAGGATGGTATTTATATTTATAATTATTCCCTTCCAATATTTTTATTGAGCTTTTTAAGATTTGCATTTTTAAATTGAATTCATTTTGTTCATTACTACAAGAGATATTTACTGTTAATTAGTTTTGAATTAGGAATGTATCCACCTTCTTAACAAGATTCTAATGTTATTATGAACCTGTTGGTACTATTTCTGAGTTAAGTAGCAAGTTCCTAGCTTTCACCACTTCTATATGTGCGGACTTTATTATGACGTTTCTGACACGTCCTAATACAAATTTGAACTGGAAATGATGATAGACGTCGGGACGTGATGACGCAGGGCACGTCCCGCCGCCAAACCCGGAAGTGAAGAGCCGCGAATGTGGCGAAAAGGGCACGAAGAACTGACTTAAAAGACAGCATGCCAGGATCACAAGCATCACCTCCGATGAAGGCATCTTACCGAAACGCATCAGGTGCTATTGGACGTTCTATTTAAGGGACTTTCTTTTATATTTTGTATTATTTTAATTTATTTCCTGTTATTGGAGTAATAAAGTTTGTTGTAACCCCCTGAACCTGCGTTCTTTGGCGGTACATTGAATACAATTTTGGAAAGGACCCAGCTGAAGTCCAAATGGTGATCTATTCAAGGCATGCAGTTTGAGCCAGCTTTTAAGTGGCTCTATTTATGTGAGTGAGACCAGTATAGAGTCTTAAGTTTTAATATCAACGTTATTACCCTATGTTTTTTTCTATTTGTGTTCTTTTTCAGACTCTGAGTTTGTTTGGGTAATATAATGTTCATTTATTTGAGTGCTCTCACCATTTCTGTTTTATAATGGAAGGACACTTATTTTTATATCTTCATGGTGAAAAATGAATGTCTGCTGAAGTCACCTTGCTCCCTCTCAGTTCAGGGTATAGCTGGGAACACGGTTCGACATGGCAAAAGGCACGGTACAGCTCTCTTCAGAGAAGGCAGTAAGACTTATCAAGTAAGTAAGGGATGTTGACTGTCATATTAACTCAGCAGAGAGAGTTTTGATTCAGGTCCTAAACCATGAATCTGATAAGATGGCACAAGAGAGGAGGTTAACTTTCCTATAGAAATCCCTTGGACAGTGATAACTATGAATACCATCCACTGGGGTTGAGGAACCTTTCTCCACAATCGAATACATTCAGGAAAGTGACACCCTTAACATCCAACCCTTCTCTTCTTCATAGGTTGCAAGAGCCAATATCAATCATCCTGACAGTTCCATATTGGTACCCAGTCCATGGTTTCTACTTCTGCTTATCTTCATCAGTATCTCCATGGGACCTCCCAAAAGAGGTCTTCCCTCTTCCATCAGGTCCAGTGCTACTTTCCTCATTCTGAAGGTTTTGATATTGTAAAGAAGGGTTTAAATATAAGGGTTTTTCAACTGCAGTACAGCAGTTGGGATGCCTTTTTTCCTGGTCTATTTCTAATTAGGTGATCATTCATATGAATTCTACCATGGAGGTTCTAAGTTTTTCAATCCAGGACTCATCTAGGAATCTAGGCTACCAAGGAGTTTGTCCATGCTCTAGTAATTTCCCGCATGGATTACTGTAACTCTCTCCTGATTGGTCTCCCCAAAAGCCGTACTGCCCCGCTACAGTCTGTAATGAATGCTGCAGCTAGACTGATTTTCCTATCCAGTCGGTTCTCTCACACCTCGCCCCTCTGCCAGTCCTTACATTGGCTCCCTGTATCCTATCGGAGTCAATTCAAAGTGCTAACCCATACATTTAAAGCACTGAACAATTCCAGCCCCTCTTATATCTCTTCACTGATCCAGAGGTATGCCCCTCCTCGTACCCTCCGCTCTGCCCGCGACCACCTCCTGACCGCTGCTCGCACCCGTACGGCCAACTCGCGCTTGCAGGACCTCTCACGGGCGGCTCCTCTCCTTTGGAATAACTTGCCTACTGCCATCAGACTCTCCCCTAGTCTTCAATCATTTAAGAAGGGCCTTAAAACCCATCTCTTCAGGAAAGCGTATGGCCTCCCAGAGTAATCTCTCCCTTACATACCTGTCTCTTGCTCTCTCCTATGGGATAGTGCTTTGCTCTCTTCTCCAGCTCTGCTTCACTCCTACCTGATATTTCCTATCCTAATGTTTCTAATACCCCACCTCCTATAGACTGTAAGCTCATTTGAGCAGGGTTCTCTTCAACCTATTGTTCCTGTAAGTTTTCTTGTAATTGTCTTATTTATTGTTACATCCCCCCTCTCAAAATATTGTAAAGCGCTACGGAATCTGTTGCCGCTATATAAATGGTAATAATAATAATAATAATTAGCCACATCACCTCAGAGGTAAATGTCTCAACGCTCTCTAATCTCTCTTTTCGTGAAAGGGCTTTGATATGGAGGTATCTAAATATCTGCTGGCTGTATTTATATGATCCTTTGATTAACCATTGCTCCCCATGGAATTATTACCTGTTTTTTAAAGGGGTATGAAATCTTCACCCCCTATATCCATGAAACTCTATCTCTCCACAACTGCTTAATATTAAGTTAGTTCTATAAGTGACATTAGCATCGGGCTGGAGGATATCAGATCTTTAAGCATTATTTTGCATAAAATCCTTTACTGCCTGCCACAATATATCTAAGGCATATTGACTAGAAAGTAGAATCAGTAATCAAACTTCCTCCTCCTCTCCTAGATAGATGTCTTAAGATCTATTTCTATAGATCCTCTATCTGTTTGTTTATCTTTACTAATGGACCAGAAAAAGGTGTTCAAGCCTCTATATAAGCCAACATCAGATGGATAATCTTGGTTATTTTCAGGCTACTAAGCCCTAGGGCTTACAGTACCTGAAGGTCTGTTTGCTCTCCACTAGAACCATTTCTCCCTCTTGAGCATCAGTGGCCAAGTTTCTCTGGAACTGATAGGGGAATGGCTGCTTGGTCCTCAACCAATCATTTTCAGACAATTTTTAGGACATTTGAGTTGGTCAATTTGATAATGTGGCAATAGTGCATCCCGGGATGTACGGTAAGTAAACTAATTTTTTTACATCATCACAGCGGGGGAAGGGGGTGGCATTCCATATTTAGAGGAACACAATAGCATCAGGAATGCCTGTTTGTATTTCTAACATTTAAATTCTCTTTTAATTTTAAAGTTATTAAAAAGTTGGTAAATGATATCACAATCCCGTTCAACCCATGCAAAGCAAAGCAAGACAAACATTGTTAAATGATGAACAGAAACAGAAAAAAATGTTTCATTTCTCCTTTTCTCTGTATACTTTCTCTATATTGACTGCCAGGTGCAAAGGACAGAACGTATAACTGATTACCAGAGATATACAATAAAAGCACCCTGTTTCAGGATAGAGAAGTGATTTTGTTTTTTCACTTTTCACTTTTCACATTTCACATTATACTTTTCTCTTAAATATAGGGATAAGTAAACATAATATGAAAAACCTGGTGATATCATAGCTCCCTATTAAAACATTGGCATTTTTAGAACAAGCAGTTTGAGAGAAGTAAATACAAATACAAAAAGAGAAGTCCTGCGCTTAAGCAGCAAGGACTACAACACACATCAGCCCCAATATATAGTAAAAACCAAAGAAAAGAAAATGTTACTTGCGCTTTCTCCTTAACCCCTATGTATATTTAGACAAATGGAGGTCATTTAGTTGCTCCAATGGCCATTGGAGGGAATGCCCGCCTGCCAACGTCAAGGCAGACCCCCCTAAGCGGGTCCTAACACTGACCCTTCAGCCTGCTTCCTTGAGCTTCTGGCAAAGATATCTCTAATGAGACAGAAAGGGGTATTTTTTATATACACCCCTATACTTATTAACCCTTAATAGGGAACACATGGGATGGGTAGCAGCATTGTAACCAGGCTGTGTGATGCAAAGTAAATACAAATACAAAAAGAGAAGTCCTGCGCTTAAGCAGCAAGGACTACAACACACATCAGCCCCAATATATAGTAAAAACCAAAGAAAAGAAAATGTTACTTGCGCTTTCTCCTTAACCCCTATGTATATTTAGACAAATGGAGGTCATTTAGTTGCTCCAATGGCCATTGGAGGGAATGCCCACCTGCCAACGTCAAGGCAGACCCCCCTAAGCGGGTCCTAGCACTGACCCTTCAGCCTGCTTCCTTGAGCTTCTGGCAAAGATATCTCTAATGAGACAAAAAGGGGTATTTTTTATATACACCCCTATACTTATTAACCCTTAATAGGGAACACATGGGATGGGTAGCAGCATTGAGAGAAGTGTCAACAACTATCAGATAGAGAACCCAGTGTTTTCATTTAGAAAAGCAAAACGGTCTCCCCTCACCCCCTTGTGGCACTCCCAAGGCAAATAAAGTGTTAAAAACCCATTTTACACTTACCTCATTCAAGCGCTGATGTCTTTTGGGGCTGGGTCAGGCTCCTCCTCTGGCATTAGCTGATGGGGGAAACCTAATATTCATGCGGAGCAAGCACAGCACAAATTAGGCCTTTCCCATAGAAAAGCATTGACACAATGCTTTTCCATGTGGATTTAGAAGATGCTGGATGTCCTCATGCAAAGCGCAAGGACGTCTAGCATCAATTCATGGAGTCAAACTCAGTGAAAGGCCAGGAAGCACTTCTAGTGGCTGTCTGGTAGACAGTCACTAGAATCAGGCTTAACCCTGCAATGTAAGCATTGCAGTTTCTTTGAAACTGCAATGTCTGCAAATGCACGGCTGAAATGACAGGGACATTGCACCCGGACCACTTCAACGAGATGAAGTTGCCTGGGTGCCTATAGTTTCCCTTTAAGTAAGAAAGGCTTATCTTTACAATTTAAAAAACAAAATTATAGGTGCTTTTACTTTTAAAATCAATATTTAATGGCTAGTATATCTAAGCACTAGCGATGCTATTCATTATAGTGGGAAATGCTAGGAATTCAAAGTGAATATCAAAATTCAGGCAAGCATATTTGAAAAATTCTGTTATTCATTTGGCTATTTTGGCCTTACATTTTTAATTTACTTTTAATGCACTTCGATTTCCCAGCAAGTCTTACTATAGTGAATAGCCACGTTTAGCTGAATAAATATTATGGTACCTGTGGTCACATGGGTGTTGTAGCTCCATCTGCTGGTTAAAAAAAAAAATCAAATGATAAATGATGTGTTATCCTGAATTATTTTCTGCATAGTTTTTAATTGTGGTATCTTACCAAGAGTAAACAATGTCCTACTCAGATAAGTTGCAAACTTCCTCAAACTTGACATTTGTCCTAAATTTTGCAACTTAACTCACTGTTACCAGTAAATAAATCAAATCGAATACAGTAAATATATCTGCTGAAATAGACACAGTTATTTTCTGTTATATTGATCCTGAGAACAAACTTTTGGCCATATGAGCAATAAAGCACATTTGCATTTTCTAGTTTTATATTAGAAATTAATCTGAATGCAACACACAATAAAAAATAATTTCAAAGAGAAAAAAGGAAAACAAAAAAAGCTTTATTACTTTTTCCAGATCGATGATCTCAGTCAATCCAATGCTTTAGAATAGGAGAGCATTTGGAGGCTTGTGCGCATGTGCAGCAAAAAAAGTACTGCTCCAATCAGATGGTCTTTCTGAGACCACCTGATAGAACTAGTAGAGTTTTACTCTGCTGTTTCGGATTGAGTGCCTCTAGGAGCTGTCAGACACTAGAAGCATTTAAACCCTTCAATAAAAACATTGTCATTCTGCAGTGTTTTATACTGCAAGGTTAAACGAAATGGGAGACGGTGGGGAGAGGGGTCATGGCACCCTTTCCACTTCATTGAGATAAAGTGGTTTAGGTTTCTATAGTGACCTTTTAAAGGACCACTCCATACTCATAAAGCCCTTTAGCTTGCAAAGGCTTGCAGGCATAAGAACTACAGCTTTTTCAAGCTGTTTTAGATATACCACCAATGCCAACATGCATAGCTGAAGGCTGATTAAGCAAGATAATTTACTCAAATATATAAGTAAATTGTGTATATATATATATATCAAGTCAGGGAAGCCCAGAAATGACCAGGGTAGGAAGGCATTTCTGACACAGAGCACTGTGCTGCTTGGCACTAGTAGTTTTAATAACCCGTACCACACATACCCACCATCTTCTTTAAAGTGCTCAGTCACTCTACAGCTGAGACACTCATGCTGTGGCTAGTTGAAAAGTTGTGAAGCTTCAAACTGCAGAACTGGGGCTGTGACTTTAAGGACCGATCTGATTCTGATTTCAATCTGTTAATCTGTAATGATTGCTGCATCTGTTAACCATGGGAGACATTTCTTGGCTCAATATTACCACTGCAGATTAATTACATTGCTAGCTGCAAATGTCACAATGAGTCTATCAGTATCCTGCTTCTTTAAGCCTGTGTTCACTGAGTGTGAAATATATACTGTGTGTGGATCTCTGTATTGCAGCTCTTTGCATCACAGTGATCCTGGCTGTGTGGGATAGTTATGTTATCTCCTTGTTGCGCGACGCTCTGTGTGTTATTTCTCTGTATTTTACACAGCTCAACCTGTTGTGTAGGTATCTCTGTAGTGTACCCAACTCTGTGTATTGTACACATATCTTTGTATTGTACAAAGCTCTGTGTATTTTATCTCTATTTTTTCTCAGCTCTGTTTGGGGTATGGTTATCGCTATATTGTACGCAGCTCTATGTATTTGATAGATATCTTTATGTTGTGCCCAGCTTGTTTTATTGTATGAGCATTATGCTCAGCCCTCTGTATTGTATGAGCATCTCTGTATGTATAGGGAGGAGTAAAATTCTGGGGGAGGAGTCTGGCATCCCACCATGTTAAAACGTCACCAGCCAACTACGACATTTAGCAAAATCTGTGGATATGAGCACCTTCAGCAGATATGATGCAAATTGATGAAGAATTGTGTGAAACGTAGCCTAAACAATCAGACATTCCTTTGATTCTGGTAATAGTGCCTATCGTTTCACAAGATGTAATCTGCAACAGAGCTGAATTTTAGTTCATCAGAGGAATAAAAGCAGATCTGGAGGATGCCAAAAGTTTAAAAAAAATGTTGAGAGAAGTGTTGTTGGCTCTCAGAGAAGAGAAAAAAATTGGATTATTCACTAAACTTTGAATGGCCCTGTACCAAATTAGGCAAAAACCATCAGACTGCATATGGGGCCATTCATAACACAAAATGCAGTCAGGCTCATGTTTTAAAAATCTGAGCTACTGCCAGAGGGCAAATAGCTAAAAACCCTCGGCAATGGTAATGTTAATTATGTGGCAGCTGGACAGCACTTGATAGCCAGCAGGATCATTAAATAGTTAAATAAATAAAAAGTCTATACAATCACCATAATATTATGAGGCAGGTTTGAAACCTCCCTACGCCCCCAATTGGCTGGTGGCGGCAAATCTACTCAATATTTAAAACTTGCAACTGGGCAGTCATTGCAGTCCGGTCGCTAGAAAAGCCACATCCCATGGTATGGTCTGTGAAAAAATGTGGGAACATAATCATTAAAATGAATAATTCAAATAAATAATGTTTGTTGCATTCCACAACATCTAGAGTACTCAAGATTGCCTACCACTGCTCTAAACGCTTCCTCCAAAAGATGGGCTTTTGATATTTACTTTTAAATATTTTTTGTGCTAATATTTAAATGTACTATATTAAAGCTTTTATTTTAAAATATTTACATTAATTGTTTACTTTTATAATACGTTACTGATCTAACATGAACCTACTTGTTTTTATACATGGTGTGATAAGACTCCGTCTTTGGGATTTTCATTTGTCTATTTTTGAAGAGCTTATCAACTAAGAAAACATGTTATTCATTTAGATGACTGTTACATTTTATGTCATGTAACTATTTGTTCTCTTATTACCTAAATTTTATTTCACCCTACTGGGAAGATAATTTTTAACCTCAGTTGAGTTGTCAATTTTTGAATGACTCCTTATTTTAAATTTTTCAGTGCTGACTGACTAATTAATTGACAAGACTTCTCAGCCACTTAGATGATGTTAAATGAACACTACAGGGTCATGAACATAAATGTGTATTCCTGCCCATATAGTATTAAAAGCAGCATGTATCCCCCTTGCTTCCCCCTTGCCTACCCTAAATATATTTAAATATTATTTTGATTCCAGACTGCTGCTGCTGGCTCTGTCTCTGATCTGCCTGCTGGCCTGACATTTTTAGAAGTGGTGTTCTGAGCCAATCACAATGCTTTTACATAGGTTGCTTTTACATGGCTGAGACTATCAAGGAGGCAGATCAAGAGAAGAGTCAGCACAAGCCACACACAGCCCTGGCCAATCAGCATCTTCGCATAAAGATCCATTGAATCAATGCATCTGTCATGGAGTAACACTTCAGGGTTAAGTTCTCAGCAGTGAGGAGCCTGACTCCACCCCCCTCTGACACAGCTCTGACAGTATTTAGGGAGACTGGGCCAGAGGGAGGGTGCTTGGTGATTGATTGTTTGAGCTAACGTGTGAGCTGCCTCCTGGAGCTCCATAGGTTCAGCTACTGGGAAACTTGCACCAGACAAACCCTTCCAGCCTTTGAGCAAATGCAAGGATTGCTGCAAGCCATAAAGGATTACTGGAGAAAGGAAACTTTGCTACTTTACAAGTGGACAATATGTCTGGACTATTGGAGGACTACCCATATAAACCTTAAGTATATCTTTCAGCTAATTGATTTCAAAATCATTTATTCTATGAACTGTTTCTTGCATTGCAAATACTTCCATATTGATACTTAAGGATTCTCCATTTCTTTACTATTGTAATTAGGGAGTTTACAAGCTGCAGTTGAGTTCCAACCCAAATCACCCCTAGTAGCGTAACAGCATCTCTATGAGGAAAGTTCAGTGCGGAGACACTGAATGGCATTAATGCACACTGTGCTGCACTGCCCCAGGAAGCACCTCTAGTAGCCATTTGAGGAGTGGCATGTGGAGGTATCCCTATGCTGTAATGTTCTCTGAAAAAAACAGTGTTTACTACAAAAAGCCTGAAGAGAATGATTATACTCACCAGAACAAATACAATAAGCTTTAGATGTTCTGGTGACTATAGTGTCCCTTTAAGTCACTACACTATTTGTTCTTTTATTACTTAGAACTGTAGTTTACTCTTTTGATTTAACAGGCTAGTTAGATGACTAGGATAAGTGTTCATTTTCTCATGACTGTTTGTTCTTATACTTTACAACTATATTTTGATATTATAATACAATGGTATTCAAGTTATATAAGCTGTGCAATAAAATTTAAATTGGAAAAAAATACGATATATGTTTGTGTGAATATGTCATATGATAATTATTTTAGTTAAGGCAATATTTCCATTTGTGTACGCGTTCTAAGAGTGTCTGCTAGTACATACATAAGAACATATGTATGTAAGGCAATATATGCTAAATGGAATGTAGAAATACAATGTGATGGAGAATAGGTGAAGACACACAATGTCATATTTGGTGGCCAAGATAACTTATGACTAAGTTATAGAATCTAGTTATTTTTTATCATATTCTGCATCGCTTTACAATTATAGAAAGTGAATATTTAGAGGTGAAGAAGGGCCTGTTCAAACAAACTGACAATTTAATGAATCTTAAGAGAGGTTTAGGCCACCGTATGTCATCCAGGTGCCCAAGAATGTGTTACCTGCGGCATATAATGTTTGCACTTTATTGGTCAGTAACACTTTGGATTCAGACCATTATCTGCAAATTGTAATCAAAATATTAGGAACGGATATAAAATCCTGGATCAAACAATAGTACTATCACCACTGCTAGTAAGAATAATTAGCACCTGCCATGTATTAAATCATAAAGATCAAACAAAATAAATGGTGTATGCTTGGGTGATAAACAATGGCAGTTAAAATTTTAAGCAACTAATGAACGGGTTATTTACCAAATTAAGAATTGCCGGGAATTGAAAATTAGTATAATAATTTAGACTAAAATAGCCACATTAGAAAAATTCTCCAAGTCAATTATTTTTTCAGTAAGGCTGTTTTAGTCTAAACCATAAATGTATAAATCACTTTGTATTCACTTTGGATTCCTGCTATTCTCATTTTAGAAAATAACCCTGTGACTGCAAGCAGGGCCGGCCTTAGGCCTTTGTGCGCCCTGTGCAAAAAATCTTCACAGCGCCTCCCCCTCCTTCCCCCTTCCCACACACCCTGTCACACACACACACAGGCAGACAGCCATACACACACACACACAAACACACGCAGGCAGTCACACACAGACAGCCACACACAAACACACACACACAGACATAGAATGTGACGGCAGATAAGAACCATTCGGCCCATCTAGTCTGCCCAGAGAGTCACACATAGGCAGTCACACACCCACACACACACAGGCAGACAGCCACACACACACACAAAGGCAGACAGCCACACACACACACACAAACACACACAGGCAGACAGCCACACATACACAGGCAGACAGCCACACACACACACAAACGCACCCAGGCAAACAGCCACACACACAGGCAGGCAGTCACACACAGACAGCCACACACAAACACACACACACATAGAATGTGACGGCAGATAAGAACCATTTGGCTCATACAGTCACACATAGGAAGTCACACACACACACAGGCAGACAGCCACACACACAGGCAGACAGCCACACACACAGGCAAACAGCCACACACACACAGGCAGACAGTCACACACACACACACACACACACACACAGACAGTCACACAGACAGTGACACACACACTGGCAGACAGACACACACACACACACAGACATAGAATGTGACGGCAGATAAGAACCATTCGGCCCATCTAGTCTGCCCAGAGAGTCACACATAGGCAGTCACACACCCACACACACACAGGCAGACAGCCACACACACACACACAAATACACACAAGCAGACAGCCACACACACACACACAGGCAGACAGCCACACACACACACACACACACACAAACACACACAGGCAGACAGCCACACACACAGGCAGGTAGTCACACACACAGTCAGGCAGTCACACACACAGGCAGGCAGTCACACACAGGCAGCCACACACAAACACACACACATAGAATGTGATGGCAGATAAGAACCATTTGGCTCATACAGTCACGCATAGGAAGTCACACACACACACACACACACAGGCAGACAGCCACACACACAGGCAAACAGCCACACACACACAGGCAAACAGCCACACACACACAGGCAGACAGTCACACACACACAGACAGTCACACACACAGTCAAACACACAGACAGTGACACACACACTGTCAGACAGACACACACACACACACAGTCACACACACACAGACAGTCAGACACACAGGCAGACAAACACACATACACACACACAAGCAGACAATCACATAGTTACCTCTGTTCTTAGTGGAGGCAGACAGGCAGTGCAGCTCCAGGATTCTGGTTGTTGGGGGAAGCAGGGACACCTTCCTGCTTCCCCTGCAGCAGTTAGACGGCATTTTAGATCTGCCCCCGCCGCATGGTAAGCTCCGCCCCGCCGCAAATTTTCTTTTTCTTTTTTTTTTATCCCGGCCGGGCATGTATACGCCGTGCGGTCACAGGGCGCCCCCTGCTCCATGGCGCCCTATGCGGCTGCACAGCCTGCACACCCCTAAGGCCGGCCCTGACTGCAAGATCGCAATAAAGACTGCAAAACTATTCCCTCTAGTGGTAGGTTTTTTAGACCAACGGTGAACACTAGTTGAATAGGGGACTTAACTAGTTACAGGGTTATTCACAAAGTGAGTATTCAAAATTTATTTCAAATTTTAGGCCAAAGTAGTCAATCTAAAAGTTTGACAAAAATTATGTTTTAAGCAATTATTTTCGATAAGCTCACGACTCAGGACTCAGCATTAACAACTATATGTCTGCTACTTTGCCCACTTGTGTTTGTTAGAAATCTTTATAACTACCAAAATGAAGTTTTTGCTTCATAATTAGGATCTGTATTATGGGTCACAATCTTGCATGCATATTATATTAAAATTTATTTAATTTCTTATCCTTTTTCCCAGTTACAACTGAATCTATGCAATGGCATTTTTCGTCCTAATGGAGGAGGAAGTACAGCTTTCCATTAATACTCCAGGAGACCAAAAACTCCCAGTAAACAACAGCTCTTTGGAAAATACGCACAATGCTAATGGAAAAGGACGGTTGAGAATGGAAAGATTTATTCAAGGTGACATAAAGGTTACACAGACACTACAAATGTACTGTAGTTTCATAACGGCATTGTGCCGGAAGGAATTAATTTCCTGAAGTCTCAGTCCATCCAACATTGAGGTATTAGCAGGTCATCAAGTCCCATTAAAGTCAGCTAGAGGTTATGGATTTATATATTATTTTCTTTTTTCTTTCAAATGTTTTTTTTCTTTTGAAAAATATTATGCTAATTAATAAATGAAAATGGTAATGATCTAGGTAAGATAATATAACAGGTCATAAACAGAAATGTGTATATATAACTAGAATACAGTGGCTGAGATAATGAGCTAGAAGTTATTTAGTTAAAAGTGTTAATGTCATAGTAACTAATAATACTGATAGAATGATAAACTCAGGGATAAAATAAAAAAGAGGGGCGGGGGGGGGGGGGGGGGAGAAAGAGAAGGTGGGGGGGAACAATACTGCATCCACAATGCAGCCCACCAACTATCAACAATAAAAAAATAATTATTGCATCTTATATATGAATGACAAAAGGCTTGGATATAAAGAAAGGCACAGCACATTAATGGCGATGTCTCTCTCCAGGTCCTCAATATGTAATTAGAACCAAATTTTAACAAAGCCTTATTTATCATGGTCGTTTTGTCATATCATGGTCTGAAGAGATTTAAAATAAACTAGCTTTCTCTTATTATATGCTAAGGAACTTGTCTCACATTGTAAGCACAAAACTGAAACAAAAATACAAATAAAAAAAAAGGAGAAACAATCTCACTATTTCCTTGATTTAATACTTTTGGATAAACTTTTCAAATACATTTTTAAAATATTTAAACTATATCACACATAAAAAAAATATATTAATAGGGCGGATGGCAGAGAGTATTACAAAAGAAACAACGTCTACAGGTAGTGGCTGTCCAAGACAGGACTAGTCCACTAAACCTGTAGAGGATAACACCTTAGAAGACACTCCAGAGGTGTCATGGGGCATAACCCTTATAATTAGAACTACAAAAAGATCCTCAAACTGCTGGATAGAAGATCCAGATGCAAGAGTATCAGCTGGAAATCTAATATAATGGATGATAAATGAATAAAGTGGTATAGGTAAAAAAAGTCCCAAAATAGATGGTCAGAAATGGATAAAGAATTATTCAAGCCAAATGGCTAACCTCCTGCCCTAAGGTCTGTAGCGATATCGCTAATGTTCTCAGACTTTAGACTTTAATGCAATCCTGTACGGTCAATGTCTGAGACATATATGAACTGTATGTGTAAATGGATACAGTTAAAGACCTAGAGAATTGCCTAGACCCTGTGGTGTCTGGGTTCTCAGAAAAAGATGGACATAATCATAATATAATAAAGTAATAACGCCACTCTTGATTTTCTGAGAATACCAGTCACCTTAATGGGGTGAGTGGAGTTAAAGCATGACATAGAGCCTTACAAAAAACAACTAACATGGCTATAAACTGGATAATATGTGATTCAACTCATTACAAAGTTGACAGAATGTATCCAGATAGCCCCTAGTTGCAAAGAGGGGAATAACTTTGTGACAGGTTAATGAACTTTGAATTTATACGGTTGAATAATTACTCTAGCCGAACTTGCTGTAAACAACTTATATTAGTTGCAAAAAAGAAAAAATAGCATACCTTAATTGTTTTACACGGTCGACAAAACCTGTCACAGTTGCCACTAGTTGCAGATAGAAACTGACTTAGTGGTAAGTAAACCGATCATATGGCCAAAGAGATGACATCAAAGCAATGTAACCATTGTCACAACCCTTATGGTAAGTGTAACGGATCACCTGGCACCCCGACCGGATACCTTCCGTTGATGGATGCTCCTAGTGCTTCCCGAGGATTCCAAGCACTCCGCCAGACACTATAACCACTGCAGACCCCACGAACTACCGCAGCTTGGTTGGGGTCTCGCCGTCTCCACCCACTCTGGACCCAAGACCGGGGTCCAGCTCCAGTAGGTCAACCTCTCCAATTCCAGAGAGCAGGAACAAGAACCAGCTCTTAGCAGAGCTTAGTGATTATACCCTGGGGAGTATAGTGATTATAGCAATCCCCAGAGTGTAGTTCTCCAATCCCCCAAACATGAGCCGAAACTTCATGAAGGTCCAAGATGATCTGACTTTTTAATTAACACTCACAGACTTTTATGCAAGTCCCCATACAGGGGACATCCCACAGGGAGGGACAACATGTTACCAATCCCGTACAGTAAAACATAAAACACACCCAGCACAAACACATAAAATCCTCCCCTCTGCCTGTGATATAATTACTGAACACAATGGGTTAATGTAATTTATCACAGGCAGGAAAAATACACTTTTTCTACATATACTATAACTTAAAAAATATGCATCACATTCACATAAAAATTACATATTCACAATCAATCCATTCAGGGGAACAACATATTTAAAAATGGCACGAATCAGACCAGGGGTTCAAAAGTCAGCAAAAGTATTTTTAAAACCCACTGCCAGCATGGCTTTCCTGCCCAAACCAGTTTCACAAGAGTCCTCTATCCTGGAGACAATGGAGAGGTATTCAAATGATATCCAGGGATAAAGGCAGACTCCATTGAGCACATGTTAGCAAAAGACACAAAAATACATAACTCCTATCATACTGAGCAGAACCCCCACATTCAACCCATCCCCAGATGGCTTGGATCTGAGCGCTCAATCTATCCGAACAGCGCTCAGATGCCACAAACACAGTCAAATCGCCATGGGGTTTAAGTCTAGCATGGGCTGATGAGAGGGCCATAGTCATGAGGCAGGAGGCTGGCACTCAGGCTCCTCCAACAGCCATGGGAAAAGGGCCGCTTGTCACCTAACCATCTAGGGACAAAAGGAGTTTTGTCACAGTAAGTGGCAAAATGCTTAAATAACCCCACTCAGACTGGAATTACTCAAAAGCGGAGGAATAGAGAAACAGTGTTAAAATAAAAGCGTGCTACTGTGCAGAACCATACTTAGAATGTTGGTTACCTGCACATAGTGATAGAGTGCCCTGTGAAGTGAAAGAAAGTGAAGAAATAAACCCGAAACCCGACGCGTGTTTCGGTGCCAAAGTAGTACACCTTCGTCAGGGGCTGAATCCGTACTGGCCAGAGGGTCTCTATTATATGCACATATCTTTGCTGGGGCTTAGAACATGAACCAATCGGTAGTCTGATTTCGGGCGCCAAGATGCCGATGTCTAATTATGCAAATGAGATTTTTCAGGACTTGAGCAGAGCCACACTACTATAGCGCAAACAAAAGCAACCACTTATTAAACCCCTCCACGCAGCAGGCATCGCCTACAAGCAGGGCCTGTGCAAGGATTTTTGCCGCCCTAGGCAAAAGAAAGATTTGCCATCCCCCCCTCCTACCCACCCCCCAGTGACATCGCAATGCCCCACCCATATGATCTGCCAAATAAACTAATGCCAGTGCTGCACACAGTGTGCGTTTACATTTAAAAGTCTGCAGGAACAAACCATAGACACCAGAACCACTTCATTGTGAGGTAAATTAGAGATTAGTGTCACTAATAGTATACTAGTTTGCCTACTTGCAATCAGATGAGGATGGTGATGGGCTCTTGCTGCAGTCTGGCTCCACTGGTCTGGTGTAGAACAGGAAGTCTGGAGGCTGTTTGTAACTGTGGTCACAAAATTCAATGTTCTGGAACGGGAAGCAGCTCTATTTTTTGGGGCCCCTTACACAGCTCAAGGTCTTGGCCCCAGGGCCTGATGGTGAGTATGCCCATAAGGCCCACCCATAAGTCCACCTACATGTTCCACCCATGAGTTCGCTCACAGGGAGTGGAGTGTGTAGGGGATGTGTTATGTGTTACTGTAGAGGATCTAATGTTTGTGCTTATGGAATGTAGTGTATAGGGATACCAGTTTGTGTAGGTGATGCAGTGTGTTTGTTTGTCGTGGAAGCAGTGTGTTTTTGTGTAAGGGATAGAAAGCAGTGTGTGTTTGTGTACAATTGATGTATTGTGTGTTTCTTGTTGTGTGTAAGGGATGCATTGTGTGAATCTGTGTTTGTATGCATAAGCGATGCAAAGTGTGTTTCTGTGTATGTAAGGGATGCGTTGAGTGTGTGTAAGAGATGCATTGTGTTTCTGTGTGTGTGTAAGAGAAGCAGTGTGTGTTTGCATGTGTGTGCAAGGGATGCATTGTGTGTTTCTGTGTATATGTGCAAAGGATGCATTGTCTTTATGTGTAAGGGTTGCATTGTGTGTGTGTGTGTGTGTGTGATGGATGCATTGTGTGTTTCTCTGTGTGTAAGGGAAGCATGTTGTGTTTCTGTGTGTATAGGGATGCATTGTGTGTGTGTGTGTGTGTGTGTGTGTGTGTGTGTGTGTGTGCGTAGTGTGAAAGAGCTCCCTGTCCTGTCCCCTGTCCTATAGAGCTCTCCCTTCCATCCCTTAGAGATCTCCCCTGCCCCTTAGTGGTCTCTCCTCTCCCACCCACCTCCCTTAATGGTCTCCTTTTCTCCCTGACTTTCCATTAGTGGTCTCTCCTCTCCCCCTTAGTGGTCTCTGCTCTCCTCTGCCCCCCCTTTCCATTAGTGGTCTCTGCTCTCCTCTGCCCCCCTTTCCATTAGTTGTCTCTCCTCTCCCCCCCTCCCTTAGCGGTCTCTCCTCACCCCCCTCCCCTAGTGGTCTTTCCACCACCCCCTCCCTCCTTTAGTGATCTCACCCTCCCCCACATTCTCCTCAACCCCCCTCCCTGTGTTCTCATCTCCCCCCGTGTTCTCCTCTTCTTCCCCCCGTGTTCTCCACTTCTTCCCCCCTCCCTGTGTTCTCCTCTTCTTCTCCCCCCATCCCTGTAATCTCTTCTTCTCCCCCCTGTAATCTTCTATTCTTCTCCCCCTCCCTGTTATCTTCTCCCCTCCCCCCATGTAATTTTCTCTTCTTCTCCCCCTTCCCTCCCTGTAATCTTCTCTTCTTCCCCCCCTCCCGGTAATCTTCTCCCAACCCCTGTAATCTTCTCCACTCCCCTCCTCCCTCCCTCCCTGTAATCTTCTCTTCTTCTCCCCCCTCCCTCCAATCTTCTCCACTCCTCCCCTCCCTCCCTGTTATCTTCTCTCCCCCTCCCTCACTGTAATCTTCTCCCCCCCTACAATCTTCTCTCTCTTTCCCTCCCTGTAATCTTCTCTCCCCTCTCCCTCCCTGTAATCTTCTCCCCCTCCCTCCCTGTAATCTTCTCTCCCCCCCTCCAATCTTCTCCTCACCTCCTCTTCCCTGTAGCGTGGTCGAGCTCCTCTCCGGTCCGCGACCCTGGCCGAACTGAAAGGAAGTGCACACTCCTGTCAGTCCGGCCACGACCGCTGACCGGAGAAGAGCTCGGCAATGCTACAGGGAAGGGGAGGTGAGGCAGTGCGGCAGCCGTCTGAGTGCTCTCTATAGAGCGCTCAGGCGGCTGCAGCATTTAAAGGGCCGGCGATGGGTGCGCAGGGCGCCCCCTCCTATATGGCGCCCTAGGCGGCTGCCTAGATCACCTTATAGGAAGCGCTGGCCCTGCCTACAAGTGGTCGACTCCGGGGACCCTATGGGTTACCAATGACAACAAGCATTATAAGGCCATGAACCCCTCTGAGGGCCCTGCTCTAATAGCAGCACTGGGACTCCTAACTCTGCCGACAACTTCAATGCCACAACCAGGCCACCGACCCAGGAGGGTGGAAGCAACAACAGCAGTTACACCCAGACCCCATGGAGACATCAAGACCTGAAACAATGCGCCTGGTCAGGGTCTCTTGGACTGTTATTAAGACTCT
Source organism: Pelobates fuscus (assembly GCF_036172605.1). Lineage (NCBI taxonomy): Eukaryota > Metazoa > Chordata > Amphibia > Anura > Pelobatidae > Pelobates > Pelobates fuscus. The sequence goes on from NC_086317.1 coordinate 156,711,541, forward strand.
CTCACTAAAATATTTAGCAATGTTTGCAAGCTTCTATATTTCTGGTTCACCCCTTTTTGTTACAATGGGATAGTGACCTGTTGGAGACTCCACCAACTGGCTCTGGTGATGCCGCTCCCCCCCTGCCCTGGGGTAACAGGGCACCACCAGCACGGGAGCTCTATATACACACATAGACTAACGCTTTCTGCCTCCCCTCACCTCACACCGGGGGTTCTTTGCCCTCCGGGCGCAGACAGGCTTTCATACAACTCCCACCCACCTAGACACCTACTAGACTCAGACATTCATTACCTTGCGCTTACACACAGCCCCCTTCATCACTATAAATAGTCAAGCCACACAGCGCACCTCCAATCCAGGCGATAGCCATGCAGCTTCCAAAGGAGGGTATAGTAGACATAGACTAAAACCACATAGGGAGCCGCTGAAGGGAATGTGACAACGCCCCACACACCAAACACGGCTCTAGACCTGGACTCCACATGGAGCACCATAATCAAACATATCAGGGATCAGATGGGGATTTGACCCCCACAGACAAAGGCTTATTGGATAACACACGCCCCACACGCTAGATGGCTCCAAGGTGACCGCGCTGGCACATATAGACGGGTGAATACTCACCCAAAACTTCACCAGTTAAGGCCCTCGTTACAACATCCCAGCCCAATATAACTTAAAATATATGCAAATTGTACTTCAACAGTATATTGAATGTAGAATGTTTCTGTGAGCCATACACATATGGTTGCGGTATAATCAATATGTCTGTCTTTTCATCACATGAAAAATAAAGATTTATAAAAAAAAAACTAAAATATAAATATATAAACAAATATGAACATATACAAATTTGAAATATTTTCATAATATTAAATTGTTTTAAGTTTCCAACAAATATCCAACAATATTAAATCTTGGCCTATGTTGGGTCATGAAATTGATGAATGAAGAACTCGCATAAAGGCCACAATCACAGTTTTGAAATACTGTAAAATAAAAAAATATTGTGTGTGTGTGTGTGTGTGTGTGTATATATATATATATATATATATATATATAATACTGTCCAATGCTTGCACTCCTGTAGAATTGTACGGATAATGCTTGTCAGCAGAATGAATAGAAATCAAAAGTAGGAAAAGCACTCCAAGGACTTCTTTCAATGTTGAAAAATAAATAACTTGACTTTATTCGGCAACTGCCATGAGAAATCAACGTTTCAGTCCTGTGTCAGGACTTTCGTCGTTGATTTCTCATGGCAGTTGCCGAATAAAGTTGTTATTTATTTTTCAACATTGAAAGAAGTCCTTGGAGTGCTTTTCCTACTTTTGATTTCTATATATAGAAGGCGTATGCCTGAAGTTGTGGGAGGGATTTTATGCCTATTTAAACCCAGCAATCCCCCTTACTCACCTGTCTTTGACGATTTAGGAAATTCCCGCCTTCATTTCCGCGTCTCGGACCTCTGACGTCAATCTGCCGCGACGCTCGTACACAGCCCGCCGGTTTTGTGAGTATTTTCATACGCATCAAACCATTCGTCGGTTCATCCAAACTGTAAGTCCCTTCGAATATTTTCGTTATATACATACGTTCGCTCGCCTGCCCGGCTGGCGCTCCGCTTCCTCAACCTTTGTACGCCCGCTCTCTCTCTAATACTGCAACATAACTAACACGATTTCCAAATCTCAGTGGACAAGACGCCGATATGCTGCATATGCTGACTCCGGAGGCTCAACAGTTAGTGTAGGCTGGGGGCTGGGGGCAGAGGCGTGTGGGTTTGTTATATCTCACTACATGTTGCTCCAGACATCTTTATTTAATCTAAATCGAATGTTTTACAAGTAGCAAATTTAATATATTTTTAGAATCTGTATTGTGTACTTTACGTGATGGCAATAGTGCTTTTGAGCCCATTTCGCCAGTTGTTACAAACTTTTAGTAAGTAACCCGGAAACGATAGTCTCGTAGGTTGGCTAACTGAACACCCTCTCCGCTCTCTTTTCTTTCAAATTGCTGTTTGTTAAATTTGTTCGAATTTTTTCGAGGTCTGGCAGCGTGTGTGTGTTTGCGTGGTAGGGGGAGTGGTGGGGGCTTTGAACCCGGTTTCTGGAAAGCATGGGTTAACTCTTACACGGGGAACCATGTTACAAGCAAATCTTCCCATTCATACATAGGGTATAGAATACCAAGTCTGGCTTCCCAGTTCTTGTTGCGCCACATTTCCCAGTATTCTCTAACACTTTTGAAGCCCACCGCTCAGCTATGTATAGAAGACATTTCGGACGTCAATAAATGACTGATCATAAGAGCAGGTTACAGGCTATCCTGTGTATCAGTATGGATAGTGTGTTCTGCTAATTAATGTGACTTTCTGGCGTACGGGTCAATCACATGTGATATAATACGGAGCAGAGAGCAGCATTCGTGCTCGAGGCATGAAGGGGTTAAAGTGCCCCCTTTGCTTGCTGTATTACAGTTTTAACGGACATGTCTGCGTGAATGACATGGATCTTCACACCTGTTAGATTGCAAACTCTCCAGATTTGGAATACTATTTCACTCATTCTGTGCTACATGCAAAGCACAGACTTGGGGCCGCAAACACGCTGTATACAGATAGTCTTTGTATTTAATCCCGTACACAGATATCTTTTCTCCAGCTCGACCGTGGTCAAAGCTTGACCTCTTTAGTGTAAATGTTGCAATCTGAATTTCAGTTCACTACAGATCTGTGTTTAGTAAATATCCACCGGTTCGTTTTGCGTGTTTGAGGTGCAGTTGCTATGGCGACTGTGGCTGTTCTGCTTCCAGAAAAAAAAAAAAAAGTTGCATTGTGTTACCCCGTTTACGCAACTGCTATCCGTTACAGTGAGATTTCTATGCAGTGTCTTATCTACATTACACTGTCTGTATACTGAGTAGAAAGGTGATCCCTATCTTCTCCCCACACCCCCTCTCCCATTGTCTGCCCATTGTCTGTACACAGTTGCGCATTCGTGGTAATGAAATATTGATTCTTCATATGTAGACACAATCCCCACAGAGGGCTGGATTAACATGCTGGTGGCATTACGGTAAGCCTTGCGGGCATCTGATTGGGAGTGCTGATTGTACGTGGATGTGAGAGAACGCCGCACTGATTTTTTTTTTTTTTAACCTGCTCATTATTGTGAGGGTCTTTTAAACATTGTATTTACACTACAAACATAGCATTGTTTGAACCAGTCCTATTCATCTTCAGTCAGTGAGTGCAGCAATTTGCGTTAAATAAGAAACCCGGCGTACTCCTACGCAGTCAAGCACTTTTGTTACTGGACACGTGCATCTAAGTTCCCACTGCAGTTCTGGTGTGCGAGCCTCGGCAAAGGCAAGTACGTGTTTTTAACAGTACTATGAACAAGATCAGCGTAAAAATAAACAAATAAATAAATAAATAAATGTTTATTAGTACTACATTTCAAATCAAGGCCACGTTTTGGGCACCTCGAGCCCCGAGGGCTCTACATACAATCGTAAACTCATTTATACGTAAACTATCGTAAACTAGTTTATACGTCCCGACCGTCTGGACCCCAGTTTCGGTCAAGCCGTACGATCCTAACTCATTACCACCCACGTTTCATTCATTGGTATGTCCTCTCTCACTAACTAACCATCCATCTTAGTTAGCAACTGCTGGCTGTTAGGTTCCTAGGTGTCCACTAGTTATTATTCCCCCTGGCTTCTTTGCCATAGGTTAGTGGTCCCGCGAGGCCAACACCCATCCTCATACTTGGAGGTACTATGCCCCTCGGGCCAAATCATAGTTAGTCGCCTCGCATTGTGGCATAGAGAGGGCCTCATCTGTCACTCCCATTCTATCTTATGTTTAACTTTCACCGAGAGGCCGACACCCCGCCACACCGTTCAGTGGCCACACTGCCCCCTTGCGCCAACGCATAGTTAGAGCCTCTCAAGCCGCTTGGCAAATAGCAGGGCCTCACCTGTCACCAACCTAGAGTAATCGTTTCGCCGCATCGCGGCACTAGCTAGTCAGCCAGCACACACTCACTCACACTCACACTCGCACCCCTAGTACGCTGGGGGGACGGCACACTACAGACCCGTCACGCATAATCACTATGTTTTGGATCCTATAACCGACGCAGGTATTCCTGGCACTTTATTTCCCGCTTTGGTTTTGGTTGTGAGTTACATACTCTTAGAGTAATGCGAACAGTATGTCAGGACTATCATACTAGGCTAATCCTGTGCTTTCAATACGTTATCTCTTCCGGGCTACGGGTTTGCTGGTTACTGAGACATAACAGTTCAAGGATACCAATTTATATATTACCCCACCCTGTCACTCGCTGGTGATCCTCACATGCCGCGTACACTACGGGCCCAGGCCAAGCTAGTAGAAACCAAGACCGGCGGTCCCTCCAATCAACTTGTTTCAGGCATTTCTTACATATATTCAGCTAAGTATGTATGTGGGGTATCACGTTGCCTTTCACGTTGCACGTTGTACAGGTTAGGCCTTGTATTGGACCATCGTCAGGTCCTCCAGAAGCTGACGTACATACAGTGACTGCTTTCGGACTCATGTATTACGGATATACTATTTATTACTTCGCAGCATTTTGGGGGCATTTTCGTACATTGAGTTCTAAATTACCGTTTATCGACTCATACTATCACTTCATTTTCACGTCAGCGTCACTTATACAAGCAATGCAGGTTCAGCTTTAGCAATCTGATTAGACCGGGTGAACAGAACTCCCACTTGTTTTCATATCGAACATAAAGGCATCACTCTGCCTCCATTTCGGCCAAACGAATGCCTTTTAAATCCTTCATCTACTGAATTAGGGACTTGTCTGCACGCTTGACATTCACGAGGTCCTCCATGCGCATTCAATTCATTCGTCACGCATTGACGTTGTTCACGTTTCACTTCATGTAAGTTTAAGAAGTCCATCAGGAGTTACTTTCGGTCATGCTGGATGTTTCGATTTAAGTTGTAACACCTTATGCATCCTATAGTACATTCTTTACGATCTCATGCCTGCCAAGTGACTGCTATAGGGTACTTGCTATACAAACACATATCGTCTTCAAATTTAGTCAAAGCTTCTTTTCAGGTTCCTCTCTCGTGCAAACATTTCCCTACGGTGAGTCACGGCTTTGCATTCTATTCTTCGGTTCACATCACCACAGTTGGTTTCATCAGGTGCCTGTTACAGTCCTTTTTCGCTGTGTTTTAATGCAGGTAATCACACGTGTACGGTCAGGTTAACGCTTGTTCACAAGGGGTTAACACCCTGCTGCGCGTAGTTAGTTCAAGTCCACATGGCCCGAATCATGGGTAGGGCCTCTCTCAAACACAGGGCTTATGGCACGGCCTCAACTCTTACGGGATAGTCCTTATCTTCGCCTATTGGTACCCATTAGCTAAGCAGCTCTACTACACGAGAATTTCAATGGGTTACTGGCTATTGGGGATAATGTATAATAAACTCAGGTTACTGGTTATGGGAGGGATAATGTATAATAAACACAGGTTACTGGCTGTGGGAGGGATAATGTATACTAAACACAGGTTACTGGCTATGGGGAGGATAATGTATTATAAACATAGGTTACTGGCTATGGGGGATAATGTATAATAAACACAGGTTACTGGCTATGGGGGGATAGTGTATAATAAACACAGGTTACTGGCTATGGAGGATAATGCATAATAAACACAAACACACAAACACACAAAAAAAAGAATTACAAAAAAAAAAGAATGCAGCTTCAGAATTAATCTAAATTGCATGCTGTCTAGGAGGTGGGAGGGTCTGGGAGTGAGGGTCTGTTGCTGATTGGCTGGAATGTGTCTGCTGACTGTGAGGTACAGGGTCAAAGTTTACTCAATGATGACGAATAGGGGCGGACCGAACATCGCATATGTTCGCCATGGTGAACGTGAACAAGCTATGTTCGCCAGGAACTATTCGCCAGTAAACCGTTCGGGACATCACTAACCACAACTGGCACACCACAACCAACTATTTTCATTCTGTATTACGCTATTCCTATTGTCTCTCTATCACTTTATACGGCTTTTGTGCCTCAGACACAAATATATACCCTGAACAAAATTATAAACGCAACACTTTGTTTTTGCCACTATTTTTCTTGAGCTGAACTCAAAGATTTTTTCTATGTACACAAAAGGCCACTTCTCTCAAATATTGTTTACAAATCATCTAAATCTGTGTTAGGGAGCACTTCTCCTTTGCTAAGATAATCCATCCACCTCACAGATTTGGCTTATCAAGATGCTTATTAGACAGCATGAATATTGCAAAGATGTGCCTTAGGCTGGCCACAATAAAAGACCACTCTACAATGTGCAGCTGAAGATGAATAATTTCAAGATTTATTTAGAGACATGTTCTGTTTTCTTGTATCTTGGCTTTGTAAACTTCTTAGAAACTCGTTTCATGGTGACTATTCATCCCATGCTAGGCAATTGGAGAAGAGGACTACCATGTGATACTTAGCACTAACTGTCATTTTGTCACCAGAAAATTATTTCTGACAAAGCCACAACCACAGAAAAGCGATGATTATTCTAATATTATCTTAGATTATTTGCAGATGAAAAGGTGCATAGAATGGCAAAGTTCTTAGACACACATCACAGAAAATCACCATCTCATATCATAAAATTATTGTTTTTATTTTAGACTGTTTTATCAAATTGGAATAAGGAGCATTGGATCCAATGTTAATAACAATATTCATATCCAGCAAGGAATATCCAGATAAAATTCCTAATTATATATTGCATCTACCTTGATAAATAGTGTAATTAAAATATATATTTTTGAATCTTCTTCAGAGACAACTAAATCACTTTTTACTGTAAAAAATAATATTTAGTGAAAACTCCGGATGATTTAGCAGAGCGGGATATCGGAAAAAAAGAGCAGCTGCTCAGGGCTCCTTCACTTTTATATAACTGTGTACATGAGGCTAGGTTTGTTTGGGTGTGTGCTAACTCACAGTCACTCTCGAAAGTAGGAGGAGACATTATGCACCTGAGGAAGACTGTTGTACAGTTGAAACATGTTGAACTGCTATACTATGATTTGAATTGTTTTAAAGTATATATTAATAAATCTTATTTTAAATGTATTATTTTTGGTTCCTGTCTGTATTTTATGCTGCTGCCATCCAGCTACCGTAGGGACTTCAATTTACCTGAAGCAAGGTGTAACTGCAAGTCTCTCTCTGTGACCTATACTTACCTGAAGCAAGGTGTAACTGTAAGTCTCTCTCTGGGACCTATACTTACCTGAAGCAAGGTGTAACTAACTACACGTTTCTGTTGGATGCCTCCACAGTTAAGAGCCAATTTATAGGCTCTAAAGATTGTGAGTTTTTCCAACAACCCCAACCTACTTTTGTAAATACATACTGCACTCATATTTTAAACTATGGGAGACAATCATAATCATTGTGTGCGCTTTTTCACCTCTTTTATGTGGTCTGTATAGGGGGAGACATTTAACATTTGCTACTAGCCATAGATGTCGATATAGCTTTTGGAATATGTGTTTTCACAATTAACATAGTCAGCAGATAAAATTAACATCAAATAGATTTACAATATTATCTGCACATATGAAAGTTATGCAACAATAACAAAAAATGGCTAAGGCTATGCTAGGACTTGGTAGTAGTCCACAAGTGAAAATAGTTTGCTGTTCTGCATTTGTCTCTGGGCATTCCAGTGAATAGCTAGTTCTGCTCTGTGTTTGCAACTTAATACCCAATGATACAATAACTTGTGACTATCTGAATGGACAAAGTAGAATGTTATTATGCAAGCACATAAAGACTCATATGATGCAATCTTTTTCAATTTATTTATGGAGCGTTTTTTTTTATACACTGTTGTTGGAGTGAAGGTATAGAAATAACGTTTGAAAAACAAAAAGCAATCCTGTCTATTTGCTAGTGTGGATGCAAAGACGTGAAAGCTAAAAAAAAAAAAAAAACATTTTATATGATATGTATTTCTTGTAAAACATCTGTACACTTTCTAAGTCTGACGTGCGGTGAAAAGTAAAATAGTGAATAATGACAGCACCAGTTTAATTGATTTTAGGACATAATTCCTCCACATTCACTGTGTAATGATATACACCTGTGTTAATGGGCACATGTATACCATCCCTCTGAAGGGAACCACAAATTAGCCACAGGGAGTTTTCAAACAATTGCACCATTGAATCATTATTCAACTGAGCTGAAAAATTGAGGGCAAATTTAATGTTTCTATTATGCCAAAAAAAAGATAGTTTCACAATAAATGTGTTTGGAAGAAGAAGGGTTAGTTGCAGCTTCCTTGCTCGCTCTTGCTAATCACTCCCTCTCTCGTAGTCCTGGTTGCGATGACCTTGCACTTATGGATGGCTGAGTGAGTTTGGGAACATGACGGTAGGAATAGGGGAGATGGTGGTGTATAGCCACTTGTTTACAACTACGACTTCTCCCTGAATAAATAGAGTGTTACCTGCTTGTTTATGCGCGACTTCGGGGTATTGTGGAGGAGCCATTTGTTTGATGCTACTTTACTGTTTTATGTTCTGCACTTTATGTCACAACGGTTGTCTATTGTACCTGCTAGTCCGACATTAGTTGGAGGATATTATGTAATAGCCCTGCGTGGCTAAGAAACCAAAAAAAAAACACATAAAAATAATGTGATCAGCTTATTGATTAGGTCCTATGTGTTCTATTGACTTACCTATTTCTTATGCGTTTCGCATGCAATAAAACAATAATGTACAATAAATAAATAAATGTGGTAGCATCATGTTATTTCATTTTATATTCATTTTCAGACATTGGAAGAAAAAGAGGTAGACATCTGATCGAGCAAATAAGTTTAGTAGGGACAAGACATTTTTAGTTACTGGAAGTACGCAAGTTCAAATTGAGTAATTTGATCTTAATCATTTGAAGAAATGCTGGACAGGTTCAGGGAGGACTTTCAGTATCGAGGTCGTAAGTTCACTTGTAATTCACTGCATCCTTACTGCTTAGTAGTGATGTCGCGAACACAAAATTTTCGGTTCGCGAATGGCGAACACGAACTGCCGCAAACGTTCGCGAACCGGCAAACCGGGCGAACCGCCATAGATTTCAGTGGGCAGGCGAATTTAAAAAACCCACAGGAACTCTTTCTGCCCACAAAAGTGATGGAAAAGTTGTTTCAAGGGGACTAACACCTGGACTGTGGCATGCCGGAGGGGGATCTATGGCATAACTCCCATGGAAAATTACACAGTTGATGCAGAGTCTGGCTTTAATCCATAAAGGGCATAAATCACCTAACATTCCTAAATCACTAGGGATATGGATTGACACCTGACATGACACCTGTCCTCAGAGACCCTGATACACACTGACACAGAGCAGAATAGGGACTGTTCACCCTACATAGGGTCACTTGGCAGGTATAGATTGACACCTATCCTAAGGATCCCTGATACACACTGACACAGAGCAGAATATGGACTGTTCCCCCTACATAGGGTCACTTGGCAGATATGGATTGACACCTGTCCTCAGAGACCATGATACACACTGACACAGAGCAGAATAGAGACTGTTCCCCCTACATAGGGTCACTTGGCAGATATGGATTGACACCTGTCCTCAGAGACCATGATACACACTGACACAGAGCAGAATAGAGACTGTTCCCCCTACATAGGGTCACTTGGCAGATATGGATTGACACCTGTCCTCAGAGACCATGATACACACTGACACAGAGCAGAATAGAGACTGTTCCTCCTACATATGGTCACTTGGCAGATATGGATTGACACCTGTCCTCAGAGATCATGATACACACTGACACAGAGCAGAATAGAGACTGTTCCCCCTACATAGGGTCACTTGGCAGATATGGATTGACACCTGTCCTCAGAGACCATGATACACGCTGACACAGAGCAGAATAGAGACTGTTCCCCCTGCATAGGGTCACTTGGCAGATATGGATTGACACCTGTCCTCAGATACCATGATACACACTGACACAGAGCAGAAAAGAGACTGTTCCCCCTGCATAGGGTCACTTGGCAGATATGGATTGACACCTGTCCTCAGAGACCATGATACACACTGACACAGAGCAGAATAGGGACTGTTCACCCTACATAGGGTCACTTGGCAGGTATAGATTGACACCTATCCTAAGGATCCCTGATACACACTGACACAGAGCAGAATATGGACTGTTCCCCCTACATAGGGTCACTTGGCAGATATGGATTGACACCTGTCCTCAGAGACCATGATACACACTGACACAGAGCAGAATAGAGACTGTTCCCCCTACATAGGGTCACTTGGCAGATATGGATTGACACCTGTCCTCAGAGACCATGATACACACTGACACAGAGCAGAATAGAGACTGTTCCCCCTACATAGGGTCACTTGGCAGATATGGATTGACACCTGTCCTCAGAGACCATGATACACACTGACACAGAGCAGAATAGAGACTGTTCCTCCTACATATGGTCACTTGGCAGATATGGATTGACACCTGTCCTCAGAGATCATGATACACACTGACACAGAGCAGAATAGAGACTGTTCCCCCTACATAGGGTCACTTGGCAGATATGGATTGACACCTGTCCTCAGAGACCATGATACACGCTGACACAGAGCAGAATAGAGACTGTTCCCCCTGCATAGGGTCACTTGGCAGATATGGATTGACACCTGTCCTCAGATACCATGATACACACTGACACAGAGCAGAAAAGAGACTGTTCCCCCTGCATAGGGTCACTTGGCAGATATGGATTGACACCTGTCCTCAGAGACCATGATACACACTGACACAGAGCAGAATAGGGACTGTTCACCCTACATAGGGTCACTTGGCAGGTATAGATTGACACCTATCCTAAGGATCCCTGATACACACTGACACAGAGCAGAATATGGACTGTTCCCCCTACATAGGGTCACTTGGCAGATATGGATTGACACCTGTCCTCAGAGACCATGATACACACTGACACAGAGCAGAATAGAGACTGTTCCCCCTACATAGGGTCACTTGGCAGGTATATATTGACACCTATCCTAAGGATCCCTGATACACACTGACACAGAGCAGAATAGAGACTGTTCCCCCTACATAGGGTCACTTGGCAGATATGGATTGACACCTGTCCTCAGAGACCATGATACACACTGACACAGAGCAGAATAGAGACTGTTCCTCCTACATATGGTCACTTGGCAGATATGGATTGACACCTGTCCTCAGAGATCATGATACACACTGACACAGAGCAGAATAGAGACTGTTCCCCCTACATAGGGTCACTTGGCAGATATGGATTGACACCTGTCCTCAGAGACCATGATACACGCTGACACAGAGCAGAATAGAGACTGTTCCCCCTGCATAGGGTCACTTGGCAGATATGGATTGACACCTGTCCTCAGATACCATGATACACACTGACACAGAGCAGAAAAGAGACTGTTCCCCCTGCATAGGGTCACTTGGCAGATATGGATTGACACCTGTCCTCAGAGACCATGATACACACTGACACAGAGCAGAATAGGGACTGTTCCCCCTACATAGGGTCACTTGGCAGGTATGGATTGACACCTATCCTAAGGATCCCTGATACACACTGACACAGAGCAGAATAGGGACTGTTCCCCCTACATAGGGTCACTTGGCAGATATGGATTGACACCTGTCCTCAGGAACCCTGATACACACTGACACAGAGCAGAATAGGGACTGTTCACCCTACATAGGGTCACTTGGCAGGTATATATTGACACCTATCCTAAGGATCCCTGATACACACTGACACAGAGCAGAATAGGGGCTGTTCCCCCTACATAGTGTCACTTGGCAGATATGGATTGACACCTGTCCTCAGAGACCTAATTGTGTAATAATGGTAATACTATTACCTATTATATAATATTGGCAGGGGCAAGGAAATTCCCTCTAAATAGATGGGTATAGGCAGAGAGTATGGAGACCGGAGTGATAAAGTGTCAATAAGGTGATATAAAGTTAAATGTATCACAGACACACAGCCACCCTTTCTCTTAGCTAGTTTCCAGAAATCACAGATGCTGGCTAGGAATAACAGTGTGCAAGACAAAGAGTGGGTCTAAGTGCCCATAGTGCAGTAACGTGTCCCTAGTGAAGTGAAAAAGAGAATAACGAGCTGGCGCCCAAGAGAATAACGAGCTGGCGCCCTATCAGGGGACGTGTATATGGCATCGATTTTAGGAACCAGGAGATGGAAAAAGATGCTTGGTCGGTCCTCCTACTTCAAATTTGGGGCACTGCACGTGCAATCTAATGTGCCACCAGATAGGAGTGGTGTGTTAAGTAGTACTATTCCTATCAGTTTAATCCCTGTTATGTGCCTTTTTTTGGTTTTGTTTTTGAAGCCACAGTGCAGAACCAGAGGGCCGAAAAATTAGGCATGTACACATGCCTGAAAAATTAGGTATTGTTCCAGCCACTGCTGTAGCAGCGGCCATAAAAATCTATTACAGTGAAAAACAGTTTTGTTTTTAAATGCAAGATTAAGCTATTGTGACACCAGATATGAGTGGTGGCACTGGGCAAGTGGGCACAGTATCCACTGTGAGCCTGACACAGAAGCTGGCATGCAGGCAACTGCAATTACATTACACAAAAAAAAAATAAATAAAAAAAAAAAAAAAAGCAGACTGATGTTCTAGCCCTAAAAAGGGCTTTTTGGGGTGCTGTCCTTACAGTAGAGATCAGATGACTCCTTCAGGACTGTAGTGGACACTGAATACCCTAGCCTAGATATCAATTTCCCTATCAAATGAGCAGCATCTACACTTTCCCTCCTCTATCTAAGAATGCAGCTTCAGAATGAATCTAAAATGGATGCTGTACAGGAGGTGGGAGTGTCTGGAAGGGAGGGTCTGCTGCTAATTTGCTGGAATGTGTCTGCTGACCGTGAGGCACAGGGTCAAAGTTTACTCAATGATGATGAATAGGGGGCGGATCGAACCGCGCATGTGTTCGCCCACCATGGCGAACGCGAACACGCTATTCGCCAGTGAAAGTACTGCTTAGTCAATATCCCTTTACCCCATTAAATATTACCAAGTAAGGAAGTTCACAGACATGATAGAAACTGGTGTGCATGTATTTTGAAATGAAAGCTTCAAGACAGATCATCTTTGTTTCATTTCTTCTCAGCTAAATGGAGAAACATTCAAAGAAATATATTTATTTTTAAAACTCATTTTATGTCTTAATGTATTACTAAATGCTATTATGCAAAGCCCTCCTTCCAATATATAATTCCCAGATTTTACTATTAACATGACGTAAAGTCATGATTTTATTAAAGACACGGAGGCGAGTATTATGCATAACTCTTTCTTTATTTCCTCAGCAGCAAAGATAGAGGAATATAAATATTGTTAAAATAAAAGAAAAAACAGTATAGATACACAGGCAACCAATCACATAACAGAGGAAGTGACTATATAAGGCCTGTGTCTCCCACAATCCCCCTCTTTTTTGCGAAAACCGAAGATCAGGTAAGAAGAACGAAATCCAACTTGTCCAGAACAGGAAATGGCAACAAACCGATAACGTCAAGCTAAAAGAGAGAGATATCCAAACTCCAAACTGTAGACTTATTAAAACAAACTGCTGGTATTTCAATGATAGAAAACTGGAATCTGAAAAACATAAAATATATAATTAATATAATATGTAAATAACATACACAAATCCCATCAAAAACAGACCGAAATGAAACATACCTGAAGAGTCCAATAGCATCTCATCCCTAGACCCACATCGGGAGGGTGGGAGGGAATAATACTTGCCTCTGTGTCTTTAATAAAATCATGACTTTACGTCATGTTAATAGTAAAATCGGGGAATTTTATTAAAGACACGGAGGTTCATATTATGCAAGTTTAAAACTGTGCTATCACCTGAGATGCGATATGTTCAATAGGTCTGAAATAGAAGTTGCGGAAGGTCGATTCTCTAGACCAGTCCGCTGCACGCATGATGTCCTCCAGCAGACAGCTGACTGCGGATGCCTTCAAAGCCATAGCGCGGGGGCGGGGCTGGGCCGCCGAGCCGAGCGGCAGCCACCCTTGCTGGCTCCGGCTACTAACAGCATCAAACAGCTTAAAAATACCACAATTGGACCCGAAATTGCTCCAACCATCCGAGGAAATGACAGGTAGTCGGATGGTGAGGAGCCAGAGAGCGGGAAGCTGCGGCACAAACCCGGCGAGCACCGCTAACGGAGCGCATAAAGCCTGTCACAAGCCGCATGAGTGGGAACCGCAATACACAAGAGGCATGCAGGGGGTCGGATCCGGCCCCGCTCCCCCCCCACACGGCCGGGGGGGTGATCCCGGCCCAAGAGTCCGAGCTTCAGAGACTGGAGGAGGGGACCCATCCGGTGAGTGTTGTCCTCCCTCATGGAGCCAAAATGGCGGACGGATACCCCGCGCATGAAAAGCGATGGGGAGGGCACCTCACGCACACTATAGAAACCCAGACCAGGGCTCCTCGGCCCCCGGAACAGCGGGTCCCACAACTAGACTCCCCTGGGCGGCGAACTGACTGGCATGGAGCCGGCCCTGTTACTCGGGTTTGGTGGTGGCCCGGGAAAATGCCCCCAAATCTGCGAGCCCTGTGGAGCTGGGGTGCGCAGACCACCCGGTGGACCGGTGACCGGGGGGCTGCGTGCCGGCACCAAGTATGAGACCGGAGGAGGGTGAGGCAGGACGAGGCTGGAGCTCCAAAGAGGCCTTACCGATGCTGGGGAGGTGCAGGAGGCTGAAGCCCTGGTGGACTCTACAGGGGGGGGGACGCTGGACAGCTGCGGTCTCTGAGTGCCCACAGCATGGTGGACCTCACCGCGGGCACGTTCAACAGCATTGGGGGGGGAAGGAAGGGGGCCTTCTGTGACTGGGGATGCCTGGGGGACTGGAAAAGGTACCGCATGGTGCGGCAAACCCGGAGAGAGGTACTGGGAGGTTCAGAACTCCGGACTCCATCTAGCCCCCTCCAGCGAAGTGACTCACTTTTTTTTTTTTTTTTTTTTTTTTTTTTTCTCTTCACAGTCAGTTGGAGAAGCTCAGTGGTCCCACAGCCACTCTCCAATCTGCTCTCGCCCCAAAACCAGAAAGACACCAGCAACATTGAGATCCTCTCTAAAGCTGACTAAGACAACTGTTTAGGATCCGAGTCGCATGGGGGATGGGAAAGTTGGACTCTCTAGCATCTGTATTTTGCTATAAGGTTTCTATATGTCCTAATGAGCATTCTACATAAGACTGCAGGTTTCTTAATGCTACCGCACGCAAACTGACATACACGGTACCCGCATATGTCCTTTAAAAATCTGCATCTAAAAATATGCACCCTTACACAGTAACGATGCATTCACTCTGTTACGTAGTTTTTGAGTTTTAAAACAAAGTACGACAACAACTGCATACTTAAACGACTGTTAAGTATATTCTGATGCATACTATATACGATGAGAATTGCAAAGTTAGAACAGTGTACAATATCTTATTCGGTTATATACAAGTTAGGTAGATCTAATGTTTTAATACTGCCTAATTACTGCTTTGCATGTTATAACGACTAAGCAATCACACAACCTAACTAACACAAAGCACTGACACAAACCAGCTGCCATACAGCACTTGCATACACCAGACAACACAACGCAAATAAGCCACCCAGCTAACACAAACTAAAGACATACACCAGCTAACATAAGATAATAGCCCGAACAACTAGCGTAAAGCAACTACGCAACCAGCAAACGCACAACACTTGCACACACCAGTTGACACAATACACTTATTTAACGCTCTAACTGACCTAATAGGGCGACACAGTTCATGAGACTATATAGCACAAAGCCACGTACCGTGAACGAAAATGTTAAGCTAAACTGTCCTCTGCGCAGGCAACCAAATGTCTACACTGTTTTAAACCAATGCTTAAGCCCCTGCGTGGGCAATCACTTGCCTTTCTATTTTAAAAAATCAGTTTGATACATGCATTTATATTGTGAAAACAATAAAAATATTTAAAACAAAGCCATAGCGCCCCGACCAGAGTGAGGCGTAAAGACAGAGGTGTCTATACCCGCTGAAGATAAAAGCCAGCGTACCCAACGTGCCAGAGTCGGAGTCGAAACAGGCCGGTGAGGTGCTTTAAAAGACACGAATAAAGGATGTAGATCCAAGGAGCGAAGAGAGTGTGTAGCATCCAGATAAGCCTTCAGACATTCAACCGGACATAATGCCGGACATTCCGGGAACCTAGGATATACAAACGACTTGGATGCCGATTTAGTCCTTCTGGATATGTTGAAAGCAACACCTTCCGGGGTGAAAACAATGGCGTCCCAATCAAGGGCCCTAACATCAGACACCCTCTTACACGAAACAAAACAGAGTAGCATCACTAGTTTGGAGGACAATTGCTTGAGATTCAGTCCGTGGTTAGGATACCATGACGAGAGGAACTGTAACATGACGTTGACGTCCCAGAAGACAGAGAAACGAGATCTAGGAGGGCGAGCGAGGCGGATACACTTGAGAAGACGACACACAAGGGGATGTCTGCCGTATGGTGAACCATCCAAAAAACTATGTTCGGCCGAAATCGCTGAGCGGAAAAGGTTGATTGTGCGGTACGCCTTGCCCGCATCAAACAGTGACGTGAGGAACTCCAGGATCAGATGGAGAGGGGCAGATATGGGATCCATTGCCCGTTCCATGCACCAATTAGACCATAAATTCCATGAAGCACGGTAAGCTGATCTCTTACCGGGAGCCCAGGCGTCATTGAGGAGCAGGAGAGTTGATCTCTGAACATCCGGGGCAGCCCAGGTTCCCCTGAAAGGAGACCGTGTGAGTTCCCGTCCGGATCCAGAAGGAGATCCTGGAAGCTCGGAATCAACTGGGGGTAGTCGATCGACAACTTCAACAGATGTGGGAACCATGGTCGGGATCTCCTCAGAGGAGTGATCAATGTCAGGCAACAATCGTGACGAACCAACTTCGAGATCGTTCGGGCGATCATGTTGAATGGGGGAAATGCATACAGGCAGCCTGATGGCCTTTCCTGGAGAAAGGCGTCCGTCGCCACTGCCGCCGGGTCCAGCCTCCAACTGTAAAACTCCAGTAGTTGAGTGTTCAGACGGGACGCGAACAGATCCATCTTGAACCGTCCCCATAGTCTGTCTAGGCTTTGGAATACCAAAGCGTGCAAGTGCCAGTCTCCCGAGTCTCTCAAATGTCTGGAATTCCAATCCGCGTCCGAATTGTCCAGTCCCGGAATGTGTTCTGCTGTCACGGAGACGTTGTTGTAAAGGCAAAATTGCCAAAAATCTTTCGCCAACAGGGCTAACATCCTAGACTTGGTGCCCCCGAGGTGGTTTATATAGCGTACCGCCGACATGTTGTCCATCTTGAGGAGAACGCAGCAGTTTGCCCGTCCTGGGGTAAGACTGCGAATCGCGAATGCCCTGCTAAGAGTTCCAGACAGTTGATGTGCAGAGATCTCTATCTCGGACCATCTGCCTCCTGTGGAAACGTTGCCACAGCGAGCACCCCAGCCGTGTAAGCTGTCATCTGACTCTATCACCACGTCCGGGACAGAACCGAATATGGCCCTCCCATTCCAGGCTTCCATGTGTGCCAACAACCATACCAGTTTGTCCCTGGATTCCTCGTCTAGTCGTACTCGAGATTCGTAGGAATGACCCGACCGGAGGTGCGAACCTTTAAGCCTTTGGAGGGCACGGTAATACAGTGGGCCCAGGAATATCGCCTGAATGGAGGCAGCGAGGAGGCCGATAATACGTGCCAACTGTCTGATGGACAGGTCCGGTACACGAAGGGCCCTTCGCAGCTCCTTTTGGATGGCCTTCACCTTTGAATCTGGTAGGTACAGAAATTGGCGGATGGAGTCCACTTGGAAACCTAAGAATTCCATCGATTGGGTGGGATTCAGAACCGATTTGTCCCAGTTGATCATGAAACCCAGATTTTGAAGCAGATCGACCGTCCATTCCAAATGCACTAGAAGATGGTCTCTGGACTGGGACATGATTAAAATGTCGTCCAGGTAAATAATCAATCGTACCCCACGGGTACGGAGGAACTCCATCACAGGCTTCATGATCTTGGTGAAACACCAAGGAGCCGAGGAAAGGCCGAATGGCAGGCAGGTAAAGCGCCATCGCCTCCCGTGCCAGGTGAAGTGTGAGTAGTCCCTGAATTCCACCGCTATCGGGACCGTGAAATATGCGTCCTTCAGATCCAACTTGGCCAGCCAGTCCGACTGCCGAAGGAGGTCTCTGAGGCAGTGTATACCTTCCATTTGAAAATGTTGGTATCGGAGGAAAGCGTTGAGAGGACGGAGGTTTATCACTGGACGGACCCCGCCCCCTTTCTTCGGTACCAGAAAGATTGCTCGTAAAGCCCAGAGCGGCGAACGGCAACTCTTCTATGGCGCCTTTTGAGAGCATCTCCTCGACCGCGGAGATCATCTTGTCCTGCCCTGGCGGAAGAGACAATTCCCTGGGGACATAAAATTGGACAGGCAGAGAAACAAACTCCAGGCGATAACCCTTTACACACTGCAGGACCCCTGGTGGAACAGAGCCAGCCTTCCCGCTACACGCACATGAGCGATAGGGGAAGAAAGGGTACTCACCATAAGGGCGTCTGCCCGAAGCGGCACCGCGGGGGTATCTGGAGCCCCAAGATCTCCCTCTGGCAGGGAAGAAAGGAGGCGTCCTTGAATCCTGAAATCCCCGGGACGGGAAAAAGGAACCTCTGGAGGCACGGAAGGAGCCTCGGAAACCACGGCCGGGTGGACGGTTCCTGCTACGCCCGGCCCCTCCGAAAACATTGGGTGCGAACATGCGCTTCATGTTCGCCTGCGCTTTGTCTATGGCCGTAAAGGTCTTAACAACAAATGAATTACCGAACAAGACCCCTTCCTCAGATGGGCCTGGTTTCGCCACCGTCATGGCAGCCAATTTCGGGTCAAGTTTAAGGAGTATCGCCTTACGCCTCTCCGAGGACATGGCGGTATATGCGTTCCCCAAAAGGCAGATAGCCCGTTGTACCCAACCGATGGCCACATCGATGTCCAAAACAGAATCGCCAGCTCTAGCGGCGTCAAGCAGCTCGTACAGCTTTGAAAGCGGGCCCAGGGTATCCAAGATCTTGTCCTGGCAACCCTTAAGGGAGTAGTCCAGGCCCTTTTTGGACTTCCAGCCTGACTTATTCAGGAACTGGGCAATCTGGGGGTCAATATCGGGAGTCTTGCAGGCCGAGCACGGAAGGGAAGGCCTGGGGCATTCAGCACGCAACTTATTGAGACCTTCCTTAGACAGGGGGGTATGCATGCGGCGGGCCACATAATGAGCTATGTGTTCAGGAGGGACCCATTCTGCTGACCGGGGGTGGCGAAGGTTGTCAGGGTCAAACAGGGGGGTACCCTGAGGGTCAAACAATACTTTACTATCCCCAGTGGGGCCTTGTACTTGACCCTTAGTAGTAGCAGAGGATCCCGAGGGGGTCACACCCGTAGGGGGTAAATCCTCGCCCGAATCTCCCTCATCATAGGAGTCATACTCCATAGCGTCAGACTCATTCTCCACACTCCGGTCGGTATCCGACCCATCATCCAGGGCTCTAGCCCGTTTCCACAATCTAGCCTTTTTAGCCTGGCCAGGGGCTCTTTTGCGCGTGGGAGGCGTGCCTTCTGTGAGGGCAAAAGCGTATTCTGCAGAGACTGGGAGAACGATGTCGACACCGCTCCCATGGCAGAGGCAAAGGCCCTCTGCAAGGATGATGCCATAGTGGCATCCAAGAGGGCTTGGAATTCTTGGGAAGCTACATTACCCTCAGGAACATCTTGATTAAACGTGTCAGGAAGGCCCTCTTGCCCCTCATCCCTGTCCTGCATAATGGCAGGGAAAGTACTCACAGATGCAGTAGGGGAAAAACGATTTGCAGTAACCAGAAGAGCAACAGGGTTGAGTAACCCACAGGTAGGAGAACAATGAAAAATGCGCTGTCAGGTGTGCCCAGGGGACTGCAGAGGCGGGCAGCAGGCTGACCGCGAGCCGCAGGGAGTAGTAGGACCGGCCGCGAGTAAACTCTGCCTCCAAGATGGCTGCCGCACGTGGAAGCCCGCGGGTATCGCTCGTGGCCAGGACACACTGGGGGAAGGGGCGCGTGCACCTTACTCACGCGGCACGGAGGTTGCGAGAGCGAGGGACATGTAGCCGCGGTCGGCAAGAGCAGACCGCGGCAAACAGTCGTCCACAAACTGCGCGCGAGCACCCAGAAGGGAAGCCAGACGCAGGGGAAAGCAAGGGAGGGAATCCCCTCCGCGGGGAAAACAGAAACTGAAAAGGGAAAACCCACTAGGCACACCACAGGAGATAAACAGAACACAGTAAATACACAGTAATAATAATCAAGCGTGTAAATATCAATAAATGAGCAATAAATGATGAAACATGCAGAGCAAGCTTAAGGTACTTAGCTGGTCTGAGGAAGCAGCAAAGAAAGAGGGGGATTGTGGGAGACACAGGCCTTATATAGTCACTTCCTCTGTTATGTGATTGGTTGCCTGTGTATCTATACTGTTTTTTCTTTCATTTTAACAATATTTATATTCCTCTATCTTTGCTGCTGAGGAAATAAAGAAAGAGTAATGCATAAAATGAGCCTCCGTGTCTTTAATAAAATCGCATTTCTCAATACTAAAAAAACAAGCTGGCACACTGTGGGGGAAGATATTGGTGCAATTTTTTCCCCATGCCCTTTTATGCCAAATTATCAAATATCTAAACTGATGTTTAGTTCATTTCACATATAGATTGCAAGAGTATGGAGCAGTTTGCCCAACATGAAAGTTCCACTAGTGAAGGCAGGAGATATAATTTGAACCTTGGCAAGCATTTTAGTGGCATCAGCCATCCATTTATGCCATGTCAGCAAAAGACAAATGAAATGACCTTGGTCATGCACAGCAAGATGTCGTAAATGTAAAATCCGAGGACATTTTGTTTTCAATTTTCAATTATTTTTGCCTCATACATACCCTTAAAACATATGATTTTAATTTTATTTTTGTATTATAGCGTTGACCTTATAATTAGCTAGACCCCCTCACCCCCCCCGCTCCCCCCAAAAAAACAGAAAAACAAGACAGACAAACCTATATTTAAAATCAAAGGCTATTTTAATATTAATATTTAGAAAGACATCCACAAAATCCCTTGAGATGAAAGATGGTAAACTCATCATTTACGTATGGACATCTTTAAAGGTCCTCTAATCTGTTAATCACCAAAGATCTAATAGGCATATACAAAAGTTTCCCTTTTACTAACTTGCCTTTCTTTTTTGAAAGCACATGTATCTCTGTTTGAAAAAGGAAAGCATCTAGCACCTAAAACAGCTCCCCTTGCTATGGACTGAGTGTATTAAAATTATGCAACTGATTGTTTTCAACAATAAAACACCCAACCCTGATGCTAGACTAACCCAGCACTCTCAGCCTATCATTGCCTCTCATAGTGCAAGCCATCCAAACTAAAGGGGAAAACATTTATTTTTTTGTTGCATTCATATTCATTCTTAATCAGTTTAATTGATAGACAGAAGATGGTCCAGACACTCAATGTGCAAAGTATAAGCAGGTTTTATTGGGAGAATACACAGCAAGTTTCAACCTCAGAGGATGTCTTTGTCAAGCTCACCTCCTGTGAGGTTGAAACGTTGCTGTACATTCTACTGGTAAACCTGCTTATACTTTGAACCTTGAGTATCTGGACCATCTTCTGTCCATCAGCTATGTGATTGATGTCTGGCTTGCCTCAGATCCAGCTAAGCACCCTGGTTATGGAGGGAGTCTGGTGTTCCTATTTCTCATTTCAAAAAATTAATCCAGTTAATATCAGACCCCACTAAAGCAGGAGTGTCAAGAAAAAGGACCAGTCTACACTCAAAAACCGTAAACACAATATTACCTTTTAGTCAAACTTTGCATGTAGACACGGGAGGATAACAGTGACCTAATACATTTTATGCACCCTGCACATATTGCACACTCTTCATTTTCCTGCAAACATACACCTTCACTAATAAACAATATTAACAACTACTATAGAGCAGCAATTTTAGCACAGTGTCTAGATATAAGGACAAACAGAACTAAACCAATTTGGCTCTAATTTGAATCTGCATGCACGGCCTAACCCAGATCTTTCTGTGGACAACATCTAGGCCCAAAGGCACCATTGTGCTGCCATGTACAACATTTCTACTACAGTCCTGGAAAAACTGGAGTTCCCAAGGAACTGCTGTTTGTAGCGCCAATACCCGCTCTCTCAACTATTTCAGCAGATCTTCCCTTGCTTTCATGGTCTACAAAGGGCCTCACACATGTACACTCCCTTCTCGATAAAAATGGTATGATCCCCTTTCCAGTACTACAATCATTTTACTCACTACCAGCAAGAGACACTTTCATATATCTAAAAATCAAACACATATTACAATCAAGAGGAATACAGCACATCAACCTTATATCATTAAGTAAAGTAGGCCGTTTGTGCCATCAGATTAACAAAAACCTACACACAACCAAATTTCTTTTTTTGACATTCTTTATTTGTATTGTTTTTTTCATCATACAAGTATATTGGAAAGTGAGCATCTTTAACGTAGCGGATAATACAGTAATACTTCACTTTAGTCTCCGAACAGGCGTACATATTTACAACAGCAGTCAGTTATAATCGCATACATGGACATTGGTTCGGTCAAAGTAAATAGTTACAGCAATGAGATACATACGTATGACAGTAATACAATAACAGGACTTGGATAGGCTTGCGTAGGGACTTCCCGGCCCAGGGCCGGCGTCCTGGTTCTTAGGTGGTTCTACAGTATCCTGACTGTTATGATTTAGTGAAGGTAGGCCACTTATCGCAATGTAAGGGTTTCATTACCCAACAGCCCGAGTAAACTTCTCTTCAGGCTATGTGCGGGTGCTAGTTAGAGCTCTAGGCGGGGACAATAGTAGGCATTTCGGTAGGCAGGCGGGTTTTGTCTAATTTGGCATGTCCCCGTACTCGCAAGTTGAGGTTGCGGGCGGAGACAGCGGGGGTATCATACCTGGTTGGGTGTCGTTGTGTCCCCCAATCTGCGTGGGCGTATTCACTATTGATCCCGTCTATCGTGTGGTGTATCGAATAACTTCAATGTCTGCTTCCCCTGTCTAGTATGAGCCGTGTCATGACTGTTCACGATTGTTTCCCTGCTGTACTGTCGTAGCGGTCGCTAGAGTTAGGTGTTCATTACTAACCCTCCTTCTATCTCCCCCCATGTCTGTAATTGCTAAGGGCGATGGCAGCGTGAATGTGGTTGACTTTTTGAGTTCGTGTGGGAAGTCAGGGTCCAGGGATAGGTGGGTTTTCTTTACGGCCTACGTTCGTGGTATCCTCTACCTAATCCCATTCAGTTGTAAGTCAGGTGATTGCCCGCTCCCTCCCTGGTCCGAGAGGGTCTCTCGGGATGGCAAGTGCGATGTAGGTCCGTGTATGTTTGCTATCAGGTGCCTGGGTTATGGTGGGAAGGGACGTGTTTGGCGGTGTTTGGTAGCATCATGCGGTGGTTGTGAGTATGCGTCTGATGCTTGCCTATGTCTCATTGTTCTGTCAGTGTCCGTTTTCCTGTCATGGTGTGGGTGCTGGTAGCCCCTGTCAGTCTCCGTTAGTTGTAGTCGAACCAGGGCAGTCCCGTCGTCTGGGGTCCCTGCTTATGCCAGTGCGTGGTTGTGTTTTCCAAGGGTATCTTATGTATCTCGTCCAGCCTCACTAGTCGTTGAAGTCGCTTGTGATGTCTACATTGTGTCCGTCCCTCTTTTCACCTGTCGAGCACCTGTCCGTGGTCATGGTCCGTCTGACGTCAAACTGTCCGGGTAGGGAAGAAGGAATAAGGAGAAGCGTGGGGGAGTTCCGTCGTAGGTGAGGTCAGTCGGGTGTAATAGAGTCAATGAGTGCAAGTCAACCCGTCGGGTTCTCTCGTGCGGCGGCACTGGTGTCCCCGTCCCCTTCCGTGTCGGCCTCCGCTGCTCTCCTAGAAATATAGTCCATCCATGGGAACCACGTCCGGGCGCAGTTGTCCGAGCGGCCTTGCAGGGATGCCGTCATCATTTCCATGTCATATATGGATTCCACTCTGGTTATCCATTGCTGGTACGTGGGCACGGCCGGGCTCTTCCACATCGTTGGAATGAGCGTTTTCGCCGCCGTCAGCAGGTGTATAACAAGACCTTTCTTGTATACTTTTGTCGGTGTGGTCGTGTGATTTAGCAGCATAGGTAACGGCTGAAAGGGGACCTCCGTTCCCGTGATGTCTTTGATTGTTCTTTGCACCATTCGCCAGTATGGTATGATGTGCGTGCACTTCCACCATATGTGTATCCCTGTCCCGTCCTCTGCGCCACATCTCCAACATACACTCGAGATCGAATCATGCACATGGCGAAGAACGTCCGGTGTTCTGTACCAATGCGTCAGGATTTTGTAATTACATTCTTGGTATTTGGTGCAGATAGTCCCTTTGTGCGTTAGTTGGAAAATTTTTCCCCAGTCTTCTTCCGTGAGTTCTACCTCTGCATCTCTTTCCCACTTTTCCGTGAATCCTAGGGGTGTTTTGCCACCATTGCTTTGGAGCAATGTGTATAAGGTCGAGACCCCATGTGAAAGGTGGTGTCTTGCCGCACAAAGCTTCTCCAGGTGGAACAGTGGGCGATGTAGGTGGTGTTTGCCCGCCACTGAAGTAACATAGTGTTTAACCTGGTGGTATCGGAATTCGTCCAGCCCGCTAGGTCTACGGTCATCCAACAATACCGCTATCGGTTTCAAAGTCGGTCCAATACACCACTGGTTAATGTATACCCAGTCTTGTGCACCTAGGTTCCGCAGGTCGGACGGGTTAAGCCCCCCTGCCAGTTTCGGGTTGTTGGTGATGGGCGTTAGCGGGTTGGGAGATGTTGTGAGGTGTCTGTTATAGCGCACACTGCACCAAACCCGCAGCGTCGCATCTATCATTGGGTTACCTGTGCGCAGTTCCCCAAGGGAAGCGCCTCCAAGCCATAGCTGTGCAGGGATCTTGCCTCTGGCCTGTTGTATTTCAATGTGAACCCATTGCTTTGTGCTCGGGCTGGCATGCCAGTCGACCAGTCTATGGAGGTGGGTAGCTTGATAGTATGTAACGATGGACGGCAGTCCCGCTCCCCCTTCGGTTTTTGGGCGTTCCAGTGTGGACCTTCTTATACGTGAAGGTTTGTGATTCCAGATAAACTGTCGTATGGTGGTCGACACCGATTGAAAAAAGCTCCTTGGGATTGCTGTCGGCAATGTCTGGAAGAGGTACAGAATGCGAGGTAGGACATTCATTTTTACGGCGTTTATCCTCCCAAACCACGAGACGTAAAGGGCCGTCCACCTTTTGATATCTTGTTGTATGGTTGCCAAAAGGGGCGCGAAGTTAAGTTGGTATATGTCCTTTGTGTCTTCTGGCAGCCAGATGCCGAGGTAGCGCAATTTGGTGGTGCATATTTTGAATGGGAATTGCGCTTGAAGGTGACGTCTAAGCGCCTGGTCCCTGGTGAGAGGCAGAGCCTCAGATTTGTCCAGGTTGAGCTTCAAATTGGATATTTCACCGTAAATACGAAATGCTTCCAGGAGATTCGGTGTCGAGATTCTCGGCTGTTCTAGGAAGAAGAGCATATCGTCGGCGTACGCCGCTACTCTATGCTCCTTCCCCCCTATGTGGTGTCCCGTGATCCCCCCGTGTTGCCGGACTGCTTCCAGAAAGGGTTCTAGTGTAAGGGCGAACAGTAGAGGGGACAGGGGACATCCCTGCCTCGTGCCGTTGCTGATGTCAAATGAATCTGTCAACACTCCGTTGACCCTTATGCGCGCTGAGGGTGCGGTGTATAGCGCCGCAACCCAAGTTCGCAGGCGCGGCCCGAATCCCATGTGGTCCAGGGTAGCGGCCATATAATGCCAGTCCACTCTATCGAACGCCTTTTCGGCGTCGGTAGAGAGGAGCACCATGTCTCGTTTGCTTGCTGCCGCGTTGTGTATGATGTTAAGGGCCCGGATGGTATTGTCCCTTGCTTCTCTCCCTGGGATGAACCCGACTTGATCCGCGTGTATCAGGTCCGGGAGGGTCTGTGCCACCCTGGCAGCCATGGCCTTGGCGAAAAGTTTTACGTCCGCGTTAAGCAACGAAATCGGCCGGTAGCTGGAACAGTTGGTCGGGTCTTTCCCCTCCTTCGGCAGGATCGCGATCGTAGCCCTCAGGGAATCCTTAGGAAAACATCCCCCGTCTTGAATGGAATTGAGTCCCAGTAAAAGTCTGGGCAGGAGGATGTCTTTAAACGTTCGAAGGTATGTAACTGGAAGACCATCGGGTCCAGGGGCTTTGTGCGGTTTAGTCGCCTTCAGTGCTCCCGCCAGTTCCTCAACTGACATGGGTTGCTCCAGGACGGCCGTTTGTTCTGGGGTCAGTTTGCGTGTGACGTGTTCCTCTAAGTATGTTGCGATCCGCACCCGCTGGAGTTGCTCCTCATGCCCTTTTTTAGCCTGCGTTTGGGCATATAATGCCGCGTAGTATTCGCGGAAGGCTGATAGGATGCCCTCTGGAAGCTGTGTAACGGTCCCAGTTTTTGTGTGTATCTTGTGGACGTGCCGGGATCTCCGTTTTTCCTGTAGCATCTTCGCAAGTAGTCTCCCACTTTTGTTCGAGTGCTCATAAAAATACCTAGACGACTTCCTTGCCGTGTGAATCAGGCCCTGCGATAGGATATCCCTGAGCTCTCTACGGGCCTCCGTGAGACGGAGGTAAGTGCATTCGTCCAGGGAGACCTTATGGGTCTGTTCCAGATCGGCAATTCTGCTCGTTAGATCGGCAATTTGCGCCATCCTCAACCGTTTTCGTCTAGTGCTCGCAGTGATGAGGTGTCCCCGTATCACGCACTTATGGGCTTCCCATATTGTCAGGGGTTGCATATCTGGGCTGTCGTTCGTTTCGAAGTAATCGGTCAAAGTTTGGGACAGTGCAGCGGTGAATTCCAGGTCACCCAGTAAAGATTCGTTCAGCTTCCACTGCCTCTCTCGTGGTTTAAAGAGAGGCGAGCGAGTGCGAATCTGTACCGGCGCATGGTCCGAGTGGTCCATGATGTCGATGTCTGCACCGAGCAGCAGGTTGAGGTACTCTTGGGCTATAAAGAAATAGTCAATGCGACTATAGTGCGAGTGCACAGAAGAATAATGGGTGTAGTCTCGGCCCTCAGGGTGGAACGCCCTCCAGCAGTCCACTAATCCCAGTCTACGTAGGGAACGTTGTGCTGCTCTCAAGCAGTGCGAGGGGATCGAGCTTTGGCCCCTAGACGTATCCCGTAATGGGTCCAGTGGCATGTTTAGGTCTCCTGCCATGATCAGTAAGCCTTCCCTGAACCTCTCCAGCTTGGCCAGTGTTCGGCTAAGGAAAGAGTGTTGTTTCCTGTTTGGGCCATAGAGGCAGGCGAAGGTATATACATGATCAGCTATTGTGCCTTTCAGGAAGAGATATCTCCCATTCGGGTCCGCCTGAGATTGTGTGCATTGGAACGGGACAGTGTGCGAGAACAGAATCGCCACCCCGGCTCTTTTTGCGTCGGGGTGGTTCGCGTAGTAGCCTAGTGGGAAGCGTTGATTTTCCAATTTTGGTGCGTTCCCACCTTTGAGGTGGGTTTCTTGGAGGAAGGCTATTGATGCCTTGGCGTGCCATAGTCGGCGGCGCAGGTGAGCCCGTTTTTCCGGGGTGTTGAGTCCCTGGACATTATTGGACCAATATTTCAATTGAGCTGGGATAAACCCTCGTGCGGCGGTCATTCCACTGGGGAAGCAAGGGGCGGGGAACGACCTACCCGCCGCCGCACCAGAAAGTTACTGGGATAAGAGTTGTCGGGGAAGTGGGTTCTAGGGGTTGGGGCAGTCCGGTGTCCAGTCAATCCCGTATGTGGGTTTCTCGTTAGTGTGACAACGACCCTGTACCGGTTTGTTGTGGATCCTATGGGTCGGCAGTCAGCCCTACCTGGTCCCCGGTAGTATTTACAAATGGGTCAGTCTCAGTGAGGTCGAGTCCGTCGTAACCAATGGAGTGATTCGGACAACCAAATTTCTATCAGCTTGCTATATGGCAAAAAAATGTTAAGGAAGAAGGAAGCAAACTTGCTTATATGCTCAAATGGGAAGATGATCTAAACACAGTATTTCCCCTGGATGAGTGGGAAGTGGCTATAATTCAAACTAAGCTCTCATCTAAGTGTGTCACCCACTGTGAAGCGTATTATAAAATTCTTATGAGATGGTGCCTAGTGCCTAGCAGGCTTTGTGCGATATAGCCAATGGCAAACTCCATGTGTTGGAGATGCAATGAAGTAAGGGGGGACATAAAACACGTATTCTGGGATTGCACACACTTGGAAACATTTTGGCTCCAAATACAAAAGATATTACGCAATGTAATAGGAAGCGAGCTGATACTCACACCAGAAAATTACTTACTGCATATAATCCCCGATCTGGGAACGATGCCATCCAAAGCTGCCGCTCTGAATATATTATTAGCAGCAAAGATAAGCATCGCATTTCATTGGAAAAGTACAACTTGTCCCACAATACCAGAAGTACTCAGAAGGGTAGACCTTACATTCCACCACGAAAAGGAATGGGCCAAAAAAGGAAACATGTTAAAATTCCAGGATAACTGGAAAAGTTGGGAACTCTTTTACCAACAATACAATTAACACAACATGTTAATCTGTAAATTAATTGTAACTTACGTATTAATGTTGTGCACAGGAAGTCAGTTATCAGCTTTTGACTATAACATATTTTGTTCAGTGTACTATAACTACTTTATTATTTCACTTAATTTTACTTAATTTTATTCAATTTCATTTAACTCACTACAACTTACTGCACCTTTTTACTTTTTTTACTTTATCTACCCTCTCCCCCCTCCCCCTACTATACTCAATTCTTGCTTTATCAACCTTATTTATCACCTTGCAGTTATACTCCCTCCCCCCGACCCCTAAGATAAAGGTGATTTTAAACTGTAAGCGTCATTTTATTAGGATCATACCTGAGCAAGATACCGTAACCTGACATGTTATATATATCTAACAAAACAGGAGCCCAATTGGAAGTCTGTTCTGTAACACCGTTTACTCAAATACCTAATTGTTATCAGAATGTTTTATTATCATAAACCATGCTTAGCAGCACACACCCATGCATCTTGTAACAGAAGGTTTTCTAATGACTGTCAAGCTTAAAATATGAATGTAACTATAGTTGATCCTATGTTACTTTGTTTTAAAGGTGACCAAAGTTGGTCCGGAAGATATACATATGTTTATGTAGTTTGTTACTTAATAATACTCATATGTTAATAATTTGATGTAGATTCTATAACATACATATGTTTATACAAACTGTTTTTCAAACGAGTATATTTCCTCAATGTTTGTTACCTTTTACCGATTTTTTTTTTTTTTTTTATCAATAAAAATTATATATTGAAAACAAAAAAACAAAACATAGAATGGGATGGCAGATAAGAACCATTCAGCCGATCTGGTCTGTCCAATTTTCTAAATACTTTCATTAGATCTGGCCTTATCTTATAGCTAGGATAGCCTTAAGCCAATCCCACGAATGGTTAAACTCCCTCACTGTGTGAACCTCTACCACTTTAGTTTGAAGACAATTCCATGCATCCTCTACCCTCTCAGTAAAGTGATACCTCCTGATATTATTTTTAAATCTTTGCCCCTGTTATATAAGATTATGTCTTCTGATGTATTTCTTCTTTTAAATATACTCTCCTCTTTTGTTGATTCCCTTTATGTTTTCAAATGTTTCTATCACATCCCCCCTGTCTCCTCTTTCCTCCAATCTATCCTTTAATCTTTCCTGGTAAGTTTTACCCTGCTATGAACTCTCTCCAAAGAATAAATATTCTTCTGGTGTTACAATCTCAAGTACTGCGTACAATACTCCAAGTGAGGTCTCACTAGAGCTCTGTACAAAGGCATGAGCACTTCCCTCTTTCTACTGCTAATACCTCTCCCTTTACAACCAAGCATTCTGCTAGCATTTACTGCTGCTCTATTACATTGCCTGGCTACCTTTAAGTCATCTAAAATAATTACCCCTAAATCCTTTTCCTCAGATGTTGAGGTTAGTAGTGTATCAAATATTCTATACTCTGCCCAGGCCCGGACTTGCCATTGGCTGGCAGAGGAGGTCACTGGATCTTCCCGGACGGTCCATGCATGGCCCACACTATCCGAGCACCGCTGTCTTCCATGACGGGCCGGTGGGAGATCAAAGATCTCCCTCACCCACCCACATGCAGTGTAATGAGGCCGCCAGCGGGGGAGGGAGAGGAGAACCCGGAGGAGCTCTATCTTGAAGCTCCGCCGGGTTCTTCTCATGAGATCTGGAGCTCCGAGCAAGATCCGGAGCTCCAGAGCGAGATCCGGAGCTTTGCCATGGCTTTTCTTGCAACGCTCCGGATCTAGCGAGAGTGAACTCTAGCCCCTCAGGACCACCAGGGATGGCAGCACAGTCTCCCCTCCCAGGCTAAAGGTAAGAAGGGGGGATATAACGCTTGTTTTTGTTTTGTTTTGTTTTTTTTATAAAAAAAATACTTATATATTGGCATTAACCTGCCTCCCCCAACACGCAATCCCTCCAAACACACACAGCACCCTCACACACACACACACACACACACACATCACCCTCACACATGCACTGCACACATTACACACACACAGCACTCTCACACACACACAAATCACCCTCACACAGCACCCTAACACACACAGCACTCTCACACACACACACACACACACACACATAACCCTCATACACACACTGCACACCTCACACACACACTAAACACCTCACATACAGCACCCTCACACACAAACAGCACCCTCACACACACATTTCACACCTCACACACACAGCCCCCTCACACACACTGCACCCACAAACACACACACTACACTCCTCACATATGCACACTGCACCCTTAACACACACTGCACACCTCACAGATACACAGAGCAGCCCCCCAAACACACTGCACCTCTCACACACATTACTTCCAAACATATAGGTATATATACACTACAGAACCTCTCACACACATACTGCACCCCTAAACACATTACATTTGAGACACACACTAGATCCCTTACCCAACTCTGGATCATCTATACATATACACACAGAAGATCCCTATTAACAGTCTGAACCCTCTACACACACTCACTAGATCTCCTATACACACTCTGGGTCCTTCAAAAACACACTAGATCCCCTACAAACACTACAATTCTGACATACCCACTCTGGATCCCCTATGCACACACTAGATTCCTTGTAGGCAAACACACACTCTCTACAACCCCTACACACACACTACATCACCTATACACACAAACACTACAGCCCGTATGCACAGACTCGCTACATCCCCTATGCACATCCCTTTAATTGACATATAGCAAAATTACAAAGTGACAATATTAAGACAGTGATTATTACAAAGATTCTCACAAGCCTAAACTGGCAGAAACACGAGTCCCCAACAAATAAATGGTACTAAATTTAACTTACGTGCCATAAATAGTTTATATTTTAGTCCTAGTTTTATTTATAACATTAAATAGTTGATTTAAGATGGTATTTTTATTACATCCTGGCATCTAGAAACCTGTTGTGAGATCGCCATCTATTGGATATTATCTAGAAAGCTTTACAGTATTTATTACATTTACAAATATTAGCATAATATTTATTTTTAATGGACTGGATTGTGTACAATTGTGAAAAATACATTATTAGTGTGTTGTGGGTACCTGCTTGAGAAGAAAAGTTGTCTATGGACTTATTTAACTTTTTTTTTTACGCTGCACATGCTGATATTTTTGCACTCTTCAAAAAAAAAATTGTAGTTTCAGTTTAGCAATGTAATACAAAAGAATAAAATTACATTTTGCTGGCATATATTTACATTAAAAAGGTGCAATCATGGAGAACTATAAAAAAAAAAAGAAAAAACAAGTAGAAAACAAATAATGAAATACAATCACAGTAAGAGCAATTGCTGTTTGTGTTTGCCAGATTATATTATACTTCTATGTTCATGGAAATTCATGGTTTCCTTTGATCACCACTACTTTTGAACAAGGCAGTGGATTTAACCTCTTTTCACCATATAAATATGACTATTCAACTACATTTAAAGGAGGGAAACAAGGGAAGTAATCACCATGTTTATAGTCAAAATAACAGAATCCAAAAGACGAATTACATATGAGTACTGTGAGCTTATCCATCTCCATCGTGTCTCACACTCTACAAGTAACTACCGAGAGAGTAAAGACCTGAGTCCCCCCACAATTCCACTATAGTTCGTCTTGTGGAAAGAGCAATTTTCGCAACTAGTTTATTTTGAGCTTTGTTAAGGTTCTCTGGCAGTTTGGTCAGTAGACTTTCGATATCAAATTTGCTAACTCTTTCTACAATGGAATGAGTTGAGGGCAGTGCCACCAGAGATGTATGTTTGTCTAGAGCAATACCTGTTTCAAGCTCAATTTAAATTAAATTCTATTCATTTTAAATAACCTTACAGGGGTTAAGTACTACCTAAAGAACATTGTGTATACCTGTAATTTGTGGATGACACACACTGTAATGGTTGCAGTTGCCTCCCAGATATCAGATCAATAAGAGGCTTCCAGTGGTGGGCCCAGGTCTCTCTCCCAAGCCGACATGTAGGACAAGTGGAAGGATGATGCAGTAAGAACAAGAAAGGAGATTTTTTATTATTATTTTTAGCATTTATAATTGGTGTAACTGGTACAGTTCTTTTCACACATGGAGAGGGGAGTAAGCACAGTCTTTGCATTCTGAATGGTATTAGGGAAACTTTGAATCTAATGAAATATGATGTGTTGAAGGGAACTGCTTGTGGTAGTTCATAAAAAGGTTACATCTGGTTGTGCTTAAAAAGCTCAAGTATTAGGATACGTCACTAATTTCAAATATAACAAACAGTTGCAGGATCATCCCGGGAGAAAATGATGTATTATAGTAGGAGCAGTGTGAGTGGTAAAAGGTAGCCTATAACTGGGAACTTTTTGATCATCTTGTCCCAGATGCTTATGGCATGTGTGGTGGGTAGGTTTATTGGTTTAACTTGTGTGGCAAAAGGAAATTGAGTACAAATATGTAATGTTCCAGATCTATCCATCTCTTGACACCTATTGGGCCCTGTAGTTGTTGGATCTGTGCCAATTGTGCAGCATGATAGCAGTGAAGGAAGGGTGGCAAGGCCAGCCATCCTGATTCGTTAGGTACATATAGCATGGTTTGTTTAATTCAAAGATGTCTCCCAATCCACTTAAAAGGGTCTTCTATTTTAGCCTATAATGCCTTAAAATCATTTACAAATGGCAAGATAGGTAATGTTTGATACAAATAAGGAATTTGAGTAGGATATTCATTTTAACTGAGGCTATTCTGCCTAACCATGAAACAGAAAGCTTATGACAAGAGATTAAATACTGTTCAGCTGTACTCAGCAAGGGAGTATAGTTTGATGCATTGGTTTGGGACAGATTATACGGTAAACGGATTCCTAAATATAGGATATGAGATTATTTTATTTGGAAGGTATAGTGGTTTTAAAGGGCCTGTTTGGTATTGTTAGATATTTATTTATTTCTAAAATATTTTACCATGAAGGATTCATTGAGATTTGTCTTGTTTTCAAGTACACACATACAGTATCTCACAAAAGTGAGTACACCCCTCACATTTTTGTTAATATTTTATTACATCTTTTCATGTGACAACACTAAAGAAATTACACCCTGATATAATGTAAAGTAGTAAGTGCACAGACTGTATGGCAGTTAGTGATGTCGCGAATATAAAATTTTCGGTTCGCGAACGGCGAACGCGAACTTCAGCAAACGTTCGGAACCGGCGAACCAGGCGAACCGCCATAGACTTCAATGGGCAGGCAAATTTTAAAACCCACAGGGACTCTTTCTGGCCACAATAGTGATGGAAAAGTTGTTTCAAGGGGACTAACACCTGGACTGTGGCATGCCGGAGGGGGATCCATGGCAAAACTCCCATGGAAAATTACACACTTGATGCAGAGTCTGGTTTTAATCCATAAAGGGCAGAAATCACCTAACATTCCTAAATCACAATGGATATGGATTGACACCTGACATATGACATATTGACACCTTGACATATGGATTGACACCTGTCCTCAGAGACCCTGATACACACTGACACAGAGCAGAATAGGGAATGTTCCCCCGACATAGGGTAACTTGGCAGATATGGATTGACACCTGTCCTCAGGGACACTGATACACACTGACACAGAGCAGAATAAGGACTGTTCCTCCTACATAGGGTCACTTGGCAGATATGGATTGACACCTATCCTAAGGATCCCTGATACACACTGACACAGAGTTGAATAGGGACTGTTCCCCCGACATAGGGTCGCTTGGCAGATATGGATTGACACCTGTCCTCAGGGACCCTGATACACACTGACACAGAGCAGAATAGGGACTGTTCCCCCTACATATGGTCACTTGGCAGATATGGATTGACACCTGTCCTCAGGGACCCTGATACACACTGACACAGAGCAGAATAGGGACTGTTCCCCCCTACATAGGGTCACTTGGCAGATATGGATTGACACCTGTCCTCAGGGACCCTGATACACACTGACACAGAGCAGAATAGGGACTGTTCCTCCTACATAGGGTCACTTGGCAGATATGGATTAACACCTGTCCTCAGGGACCCTGATACACACTGACACAGAGCAGAATAGGGACTGTTCCCCCTACATAAGGTCACTTTGCAGATATGGATTGACACCTGTCCTCAGGGACCCTGATACACACTGACACAGAGCAGAAGAAGGACTGTTCCCCCTACATAGGGTCACTTGGCAGATATGGCTTGACACCTGTCCTCAGGGACTCTGATACACACTGACACAGAGCAGAATAGGGACTGTTCCTCCTACATAGGGTCACCATTTTTAGCCCAAGGCAGCTCATCTCATCAGGCCTTTTTTAGTCTAATGTATCGCCCACTGTCAGTCCCTTCGGGATCCATCCCTCATTCATCTTAATAAAGGAGAGTTAATCTAGACTTTTTTGACCTAGGCGACTTCTCTTCTCGGTGACAATACCTCCTGCTGCACTGAAGGTCCTTTCTGACAGGACACTTGAAGCGGGGCAGGCCAGAAGTTCTATCGCAAATTGGGATAGCTGAGGCCACAGGTCAAGCCTGCACACCCAGTAGTCAAGGGGTTCATCGCACCTCAGAGTGTCGATATCTGCAGTTAAGACGAGGTAGTCTGCTACCTGTCGGTCGAGTCGTTCTCTGAGGGTGGATCCCGAAGGGCTGTGGCGATGCGTAGGACTTAAAAAGCTCTGCATGTCCTCCATCAACAACACGTCTTTAAAGCGTCCTGTCCCTGTCGGCGTGGTTGTGGGAGGAGGAGGATTGCTTTCACCTCTTCCCCTGTTAAATTCCCATTGTGCTGTGACATCACCCTTATATGCTGTGTAAAGCATACCTTTTAATTTATTTTGCAAATGCTGCATCCTTTCTGACTTGTTGTAATTTGGTAACATTTCAGCCACTTTCTGCTTATACCGGGGGCTCCTTCAGCCTTTTTATACGAGGGTCCCTCAAAGGGCACGACAGCATGAAAGACCCCATTTGCACAAGGTTGGATGCCGAGCTACTCATTTCCCGTTCCTCCTCCTCAGTGATCTCAATAAAGGTATGTTCTTCCCCCCAGCCACGTACAACACCACAGGTACCAGATAGGTGACAACGAGCACCCTGGGATGCCTGTTGTGGTTGGTCTTCCTCCTCCTCTTTAAAGCCACATTCCTCCTCTGACTCCTCTTCCTCACAATCCTCTTCCAGCATTGCCGCAGGTCCAGCAAGCGATGCTTATAAGGCTGTTTCTGGTGGTGATGGTGACCACAACTCTTTCTCTCTTCCTCTTAACGCTCATCTACGGCCTGATCCAGCCCTCTTCGCAGGGCACGCTCCAGGAAGAAAACAAATGGTTTGATGTCGCTGATGGTGCCTTCGGTGCGACTGACTAGGTTTGTCACCTCCTCAAAAGGACGCATGAGCCTACAGGCATTGCGCATGAGCGTCAAGTAACGTGGCAAAAAAATTCCCAGCTCCCCAGAGGCTGTCCTAGCACCCCGGTCATGCAAATATTCATTAACGGCCTTTTCTTGTTGGAGCAGGTGGTCTAACATTAGGAGTGTTGAATTCCAACGTGTCGGGCTGTCGGAAATCAAGCGCCTCACTGGCATGTTGTTTCGCCGCTGGATATCTGCAAAGTACGCCATGGCCGTGTAGGAACGCCTGAAATGGCCACACACCTTCCTGGCGTGCTTCAGGACGTCCTGTAAGCCTGTGTACTTATGCACAAAGCGTTGTACGATCAGATTACAAACATGTGCCATGCACGGCACATGTGTCAACTTGCCCAACTTCAATGCCGCCAACAAATTTGTTCCGTTGTCACAAACCACAAACCACTGCCGATATCCAGTTGCTGCGGAGTCAGCCTGTTGTCAGAGGCAGACGCACAAAAAAAATGCCCCACTGCTGAGCTCTGCAATGACGGCATTCTGGTGGTGGACACAGCATGCGTTGATTGGCGTGTTGTCGGGCTGACCCCGGGTGCCGATGCATGCTGTCTGACTGTGCCACTAGCTCCTTGCGACAACCTCCCCCTGCTTCCATCTCGTCTCCTCCTCCTCCTCTCTGTCTCCCCATCTGAACTTTCGCCCTGTTCTTCTTCGTGCCGAGCAGGCACCCACGTGACATCCATTAACGCATCGTCATCATCAACCGCTTCACTTGTATCTGACAACTCAGCAAAGGAAGCAGCAGCGGGTACAACATCATCATCATCACACCGAACGTCCATGTGTGTAATGCGGCCTGACTGAGACATATCCCTGTTATCTACATCCTCTGGCAATAATGGTTGCTTTATGACCAGAGCAACACAGGCACAACAGCCAGCCAAGAATGTGGCTGGCGGTTGTGTAAATAACTCCTCTGACAGATAAAGTGAAGCGGCTGTGGTGCTAGTGTTGGTGGTGGCGGCAGGCGGGTGAGTGGTATCTTGAGAGGTGCCCAAAGCTAAGCTGGAGGAGGATGGTGCATCAAGGTTCTGAGCGTCCAAGGTTCTGAGTGTCCTGTGTTAGCCAGTCAACTATGTCCTCAGAACTTTTCAAGTTCAGGGTACGTGGCCTCTGAACATTGGGTATTATTCTAGGGCAAAAGGGAATCACAGCACCACAACCACGACGGCCCCTGCGGGGTGGCCTGCCTCTGCCTGTCATAATTTTTTGGATTAGTGGTACTATGCGTGCAAGCTACTGTGAGACCAGATATGAGTGGCAATGTGCACTTGCAGAGTTTGGCAGAGTACACGCTGTAGGCCTGACACACCCACTTGCAGACAAGTAACTGCTATTCAATCTATAACAGTGAAAAAAGTTTTTGGGTTTTAAATACACGCTATTGTGACACCAGATATGAGTGGCAATGTGCACTTGCAGAGGTTGGCAGAGTACACGCTGTAGGCCTGACACACCCGCTTGAAGACAAGTAACTGCTATTCAATCTATAACAGTGAAAAAAGTTTTTTGGTTTTAAATGCACGCTATTGTGACACCAGATATGAGTGGCAATTTGCACTTGCAGAGGTTGGCAGAGTACACGCTGTTGGCCTGAAGCACAGACGCTTGCAGACAACTAACTGCTATTCAATCTATTACAGTGAAAAAAAGTGTTGGGGTTTTTAAATGCACGCTATTGTGCCACCAGATATGAGTGGCACTGTGCACTGGCAGAGTACACGCTGTTGGCCTGACACACAGACGCTTTCAGACAACTAACTGCTATTCAATCTATAACAGTGAAAAAAAATTTTTTGTTTTTAAATGCACGCTATTGTGACACCAGATATGAGTGGCACTTTGCACTAGCAGAGGTTGGCAGAGTACACGCTGGAGGCCTGACACACAGACGCTTGCAGACAACTAACTGCTATTCAATCTATTACAGTGAAAAAATGTGTTTTGTTTTTAAATGCAATCTATTGTGACACCAGATATGAGTGGTGGCACTGGGCAAGTGGGCACAGTATCCACTGTGATCCTGACACAGAAGCTGGCAGGCAGGCAGGCAACTGCAATTAAATTACACAAAATAAAAAGCAGACTGATGTTCTAGCCCTAAAAAGGGCTTTTTGGGGTGCTGTCCTTACAGCAGATGAGATCAGATGAGTCCTTCAGGACTGTAGTGGACACTGAATACATTAGCCTAGCTATACATTTCCCTATCAAATGAGCAGCAGCTACACTTCCCCTCCTCTATCTAAAAATGCAGCTTCAGAATGAATCTAAAATGGATGCTGTACAGGAGGTGGGAGGGTCTGGAAGGGAGGGTCTGCTGCTGATTGGCTGGAATGTGTCTGCTGACTGTAAGGCACAGGGTCAAAGTTTAGTCAATGATGATGAATAGGGGGTGGATCGAACCGCGCATGTGTTCGCCCACCGTGGCGAACGGGAACACGCTATGTTCGCCAGGAACTATTCACCAGCGAACAGTTCGGTACATCACTAATGGCAGTGTAAATTTGCTGTACTCTCAACATTACTCAACATGAAGCTATTAATGTCAAACCGTTGGCAAGAAAAGTGAGTACAATGTCCAAATTGGGCTCAAAGTGTCAATATTTTGTGCGCCCACTATTATTTTCCAAGCCTTAACCCTCATGGGCATGGAGTTCACAAGAGCTTCGCAGGTCTCCACTGGAGTCCTCTTCCACTCTTCAATGCAGTGTAATCAAACAATTTATTTATAAAATATTTCCCAAGGATACATTGAGATTTTTCCCAGTTCCAAGTATATCCTGGGTTTTTCAAGTATGTCCTGGGTAGTAGTAAACCCATCATTCTTCAACACCATCATAAGGTACAGTGTACAATGACAAGTATTTGAAAAGGGCAGCAACTGTAGTTCCTTCTCCACCACTACCACACTTAGGCAGTGCATGGGTGATAATAAGGATTGTGCCAATATTTGACAGAGAAAGGTAAAGTTGGACTCCTCATCATCATAGGGATATGTTCACCAGCCCACTCTTGAACATTATGTTGGATTTCATTCCAGGGACATGTCAACGTAGCAGGCTAACAAAATCACCCTGGTCACGCTGGTCAGCAAGCCCTTCTTTCCTTGATGGTATACTGGTGGCATCCCATGGTGCCTGGGTGTTGTGGTGGTACTGAAGGAGATCCAACCTTGCTGCAAACCAAAATACAAAAGATGTATCTACAAAAAATAAACAAGCAAAAAAGGATTTGGTATGAAATGGTACACTGATTAAATTTAATTCAATGTTCAACTCACAAGTGTAAGATGTTATAAAGGCATATCTCATATGTTGTTAACTTCGTTGGTGAGAGACTTAAGATAAAAGTAGTTAAAATTCCCATCAATATGTAACTGAAGTGTCTGGATCATCAGTATAATGCAACAATCATTGATCTTCCTTATCTTCAAATTAAATTAATGAAAGTGGCATAGAAACAATAAAAACATAAACAGTGAGTGGCACAGGACAAACCCTACGTGTTTCATCTCATGAGAGTCTTCCTCAGGGATACAAAAGTCCAATATGTCCAAATAGTCACATCATGCATACTACTGATCCAGACACTTCAGTAGCATATTGATGTTTTTTTTTTTTTAACTATATTATGTTAAGTATCTTCACCAACGAAGCAAATATCATATGAGATGTGCCTTTATTACATTTACAATTGTGAGTTGAACAAATTAAATTCAAAACAGAACAGTTAAAAATCCCAAAATATAAAATTTCCGCAGTGAGAAAAATTATACTCATCTTTGTAT
Organism: Pelobates fuscus; assembly: GCF_036172605.1. Classification (NCBI taxonomy): domain Eukaryota; kingdom Metazoa; phylum Chordata; class Amphibia; order Anura; family Pelobatidae; genus Pelobates; species Pelobates fuscus. The sequence goes on from NC_086317.1 coordinate 156,751,851, forward strand.
TGTATTTATGGTGTATATGTGTATTTTATGTCCTATATACACTTGGATGTTATGTCAGTATCTATATAAAAATATTATATATATATTATTTCCCTGTATCAACAAATTAATAAGTCTTTCAAAGATCGTTCGTTATTGGCAATTAAGTATTAGGCTCTCTTTCTAATTAATGTAATCAATTAAGTATTGTTGATAAGCAGTATACTACTTCCATCTGTTAAAACTACTTGCTTAGGATACTGATTCACATGTGTATTTTATATTTGTGATAGTTTAAAGTTTGTTATATATATTGTAAAATTGATGTATGTATCAGCTTGACAAAGACCTTTTGGGGTCAAAACGTTGCTGTTGCGGTTCCTAATAAAGTACCTGTCTTGAACCAAGGAGTGCCTGGACCTCTATTACTTTATAAATATCCAAAAAGCCACAAACAGTGATTTAAACCAAGTTTTATCACAGGGGCCATAGTCACAAATATGCCCCTCCAAGAACCAGTGGCAAGGTTACTTTTGCCACACCTTGTTACAGTCTTTAGCTGTCCATCAGACAATTTGTTACCAGCTCTGTGGAGCTAAACATGAGGCAGGCAATTGCCCAGAGCACCTGGCTTGCAATGGTTTCTCATTGAGCTGCATCAGCAAGTCTGGGTTATATTTCCAAAAATGATGCCATCTATTTTAAGTCTAATTTTTAAAGGGGAATTGTAACTCTTTGCAAATTCCACCATTGAATAAAATATTGAAAATCATCTATAATTGTGTTAACATTTTTCTCATGAGATACTCAATTTTCTTTTACTTTATAATGAAGCTTAAACAAATGTAATTTCAATCCAGTTCAGATAAGGCAGAGTAATTGCAAACATTAGAAATGGAGAGGAGAGATAGAAACATTGTTAAATTTCTCCTCTTTTCTGTATACTTTCTCTGTGTTGGCTGACAGGTGCAAAGGACAGACCTTATAACATTGTCTCACAGAGCTAAAATAGAGGTATCTAACTGCGGGATAGGAAGGTATGGATTTTTACATTCATTTTTAAATACATATTTGTTGAACATATGCATAAGCATGCACAATTTTACAAATCCAAGAAATTGACAGTTTCCCTTCAATTATTCTGCAATACAAGTACATACAATTCCCAAGCTTTTTGGAAAGCACTTCATAATTATTGGAGAGGAAGTAATACAGGAAAGGGTGTGATTATACTTGATACAGTATACAGATATGAGCCTAAACCATAATTTTAACAAAAATACAACTTTCATTAATTTGCTTGACACACAATGTAAAGGTGAGAATGCTTTTCTGTTTTTTGACAATCTTAATTTTTATTTTTGAAAGGTCAGTACAGTGGTGTTATGTTTCCTATGGATTTGGAGTGGAACTCAACTGCAGAAATATAGTTAGGAGAACCCTTAGGGTTTTTAGAATAGTAATTAGAATTTAAATTGAACAATTCCTCATTAATTAATTAAGACCGCAGCCAAATGTACAAGTTGTGAACCAAAAAAAAATGTAAACAAACCACAGATTTTGACTATATGTCTGTTTGACAATAATTTACCTCTTTCATATTAAATGCACCCACACTTATTATATATCATTTTATTCAGGGGAAACAGGGCTTTCATTTAACATCAAATATTTAGGTATGGAACATAACTTAATATGAATACAAAATAAAAAAAGGAGAGAAAATAAGATTTTTTTTAATTTTCTTAGTTCTATGTGACATTCTAACTGTGAATGTCATAATACTGTTTGCTTTTACTGCAATAAAATACACATATTTGTATTCAGCGATGTCTCACGTGTAAAACAGTACCCCCTATGTACAGGTTTTATGGTATTTTGGGAAGTTACAGGGTCAAATAAAGCATGTTACACTTTTCAGTTTTTTCACATTGAAATTTGCCAGTTTGGTTACGTTGCCTTTGAGACTGTATGGTAGCCCAGGAATGAGAATTACCCCCTTGATGGCATACCATTTGCAAAAGTAGACAACCCGAGGTATTGCAAATGGGGTATGTCCAGTCTTTTTTAGTAGCCACTTGGTCACAAACACTAGCCAATGTTAACGTTAATATTTGTTTGTGAGTGAAAAATGCAAAAAACTAATTT